>NW_016908457.1:0-373 GCF_001483705.2 Eufriesea mexicana | reverse complement strand
ATAAAATTGAATTTTGCAGCCAGATTCTATAGCACTGCAATGGCTATAGCGTGCCAATAGTATCCTTCCTACTTATTTATGCAAGGCTGTCGGCTCACCACGACATTAGTCGAAAATGTCTATAAAACTGAATTTTCCATCCAGATCCTATAGAATTGCAATGGGCATAGCTGGCCAATAGAATCTTTCTTCCTTATTTATGCAAGAAAGTCACCTCACCACGATATTAGTCGAAAATGTCAATAAAGTTGAATTTTCGAGGCAGATTCTATACCACTGTGATGGCTATAGCACGGCCATAGTACCTTCGCTGCTTATTTATACAAGAAAGTTAGCTCACGACGATATTTGTCGAAAATGTTAATAAAATTGA
>NW_016908456.1:0-269 GCF_001483705.2 Eufriesea mexicana | reverse complement strand
GGTAAGGCCGGTTAAAGTCAGGACAGGTCAGGTCAGGTCGGGTCAGATCAGTCAGGTCAGGTCACGTCAGGTCAGGTCAGGTCATGTCAGATCAGGTCAATTCAGGTCAGGTCATGTCAGGTCACGTCTGGCCTGGTCAGGTTAGGTCAGTCAGGTCAGGTCAGGTTAGGTCAGGTCAGGTCAGGTCAGGTCAGGTCCAGGTCAGGTTAGGTCAGTTCAGGTCAGGGCAGGTCAGGCCAGATCATATATGGTCAGGTCAGGCCAGGTCA
>NW_016908455.1:0-486 GCF_001483705.2 Eufriesea mexicana | reverse complement strand
GCTTATGTTACGTTTTGGTATGTTAGGACAGGGTAGTTTGGCTTTTGCGCTAAACACTGCCATACCGTGTATTTCTGCGCTCTGCAGTACTGTAATATGCTCTCCTTCGCGCTGGAAAAACCGGCAATAGTGCTCTCGGCACGTTAGTCTGAGTTATATTACGTATGGTTAGGTAACGTTTGGTTTGGTTAGGATACGATAACTTTGGCTGGTGCGCTATACACTGATATTCAGTGGATTTCTGCGCTCTCCATTGCTCTACTATGTTCTGCTCGACTCTTGGAAGACCAGCAATAGCGGCTGTGGCACGTGATACGCTTTCTTCTGTTACGCATGGCTTGGTAAGGTTAGACTACGTTTGGTTAGTATGGCTCTGAATTTTTTTGCTATACACAGCTATTCGGCGGATTCCTGCGCTCTACTGTGCTCTAGTGTGTTCTACTAGGCTCTGGGTGGCCAGAAATAAATGTCACGGCTCGTTAGGTT
>NW_016908454.1:11705-12626 GCF_001483705.2 Eufriesea mexicana | reverse complement strand
CAGATCATGTCTGGTCAGGTCAGTTCAGGTATGGCCGGTTAGAGTCAGGACAGGTCAGGTCGGGTCAGGTAATGTCAGTTCAGATCAGGTCAGGTCAGGACAGGTCAGGTCATGTCAGGCCAGGTCAGTCCAGGCGAGGCCAGGTCGTATGAGTTCAGGTCAGGTCAGGTCAGTAAGGTCAAGACAGGTCAGTCAGGACAGGTCAGGTCAGGTAAGGCTGGTTAAAGTGAGGACAGTTCAGGTCAGGTCAGGTAATGTCAGGTCAGGAAAGGTCAGTTCTAGACAGTTCAGGCCAGGCCAGGTCAGGCCATGTCAGGTCTGGTCAGGTCAGGTCGTAACAGCCTGGTCAGGTCAGGTCACGTCAGGACAGGTCCGGTCTCCTCTGGAAAAGTCAGGTCAGTTCAGTTCAGTTCAGGAGATGACAGGTCAGATCAGGACAGGTCAGGTCAGCTCAGGCCAGATCAGTCAGGACAGGTCAGGTCAGGTCAGTTCAGGTCATGCCAGGTCAGGCCTGGTCAGGCAAGGTCAGGTCAGGACAGGTCAGGTCACATCAATCCGGTCAGGTCAGGTCAGGTCAGGCAGGTCAGATCATGTCAGGTCAGATGCTGTCAGTTCAGGTCAGTTCAGGTCAGTTCAGGTCAGGCCAGGCCAGATCAGGTCTGGTCAGGTCAGGTAAGTTCAGGTCAGTTCACTTCGGATCAGATCATGTAATGTCAGGTCAGATCATGTCAGGTGAGGCCAGGCAAGGTCGGGGCTGGTCAGGCCAGGTCATGTCAGGTCAGGTTAGATCAAGTCTGGTCAGGTCAGGTCAGGTCAGCTCAGGTCATGTCAGGTCAGGTCAGGTCACATGATGTTAGTTCAAGTCAGTTCAGGTCAGGTCATGTCAGATCAGGTCAGGTCAGGTCAGGTCAGGTCAGGTCA
>NW_016908454.1:10405-10731 GCF_001483705.2 Eufriesea mexicana | reverse complement strand
CAGATCATGTCTGGTCAGGTCAGTTCAGGTATGGCCGGTTAAAGTTAGGACAGGTCAGGTCGAGTCAGTTAATGTCAGGCCAGGTAAGGTCAGTTCAGGTCAGTTCAGTTCAGGCCAGGCCAGGCCAGGCAAGGTCATATATGGTCAGGCCTTGTCAGGTCAGTTCAACACACGTCAGGTGAGATCAGGTCAGCCCAGATCATGTCAGGTCAGGTCAGGTCAGATGATGTCAGTTCAGGTCAGTTCAGGTCAGGCCAGGTCAGGCCAGGTCAGGTCAGGACAGGTCAGGTCAGATCAGTCCGGTCAGGTCAGGTCAGGTCAGGCAG
>NW_016908454.1:4181-8723 GCF_001483705.2 Eufriesea mexicana | reverse complement strand
AGGTCAGGTCAGGACAGGTCAGGTCAGATCAGTCCGGTCAGGTCAGGTCAGGTCAGGCAGGTCAGGTCATGTCAGGTCAGATGCTGACAGTTCAGGTCAGTTCAGGCCAGTTCAGGTCAGGCCAGGCCAGATCAGGTCTGGTCAGTTCAGGTAAGTTCAGGTCAGTTCACTTCGCTTAAAGTCAGGACAGGTCAGGTCAGCTCAGGCCAGATCAGTCAGGACAGGTCAGGTCAGATCAGTCCGGTCAGGTCAGGTCAGGTCACATGATGTCAGTCCCAGATCATGTCAGGTCAGGTCAGGTCTGGTCAGGTCAGGGCAGGTCACGTCAGGTCACGTCAGGTCAGGTCAGATCAGGCTGGGCAGGTCAGGTCAGGTCACGTCAGGACAGGTCCGGTCTCCTCTGGAGAAGTCAGGTCAGGGCAGCCCAGGCCAGGCAAGGTCATATATGGTCAGGCCATGTCAGGTGAGTTCAAGACATCTCAGGTCAGATCAGGTCAGCCCAGATCATGTCAGGTCAGGTCAGGTCTGGTCAGGTCAGGGCAGGTCACGTCAGGTCACGTCAGGTCAGGTCAGATCAGGCTGGGCAGGTCAGGTCAGGTCACGTCAGGACAGGTCCGGTCTCCTCTGGAGAAGTCAGGTCAGGGCAGCCCAGGCCAGGCAAGGTCATATATGGTCAGGCCATGTCAGGTGAGTTCAAGACATCTCAGGTCAGATCAGGTCAGCCCAGATCATGTCAGGTCAGGTCAGGTCTGGTCAGGTCAGGGCAGGTCACGTCAGGTCACGTCAGGTCAGGTCAGATCAGGCTGGGCAGGTCAGGTCAGGTCACGTCAGGACAGGTCCGGTCTCCTCTGGAGAAGTCAGGTCAGGGCAGCCCAGGCCAGGCAAGGTCATATATGGTCAGGCCATGTCAGGTGAGTTCAAGACATCTCAGGTCAGATCAGGTCAGCCCAGATCATGTCAGGTCAGGTCAGGTCTGGTCAGGTCAGGGCAGGTCACGTCAGGTCACGTCAGGTCAGGTCAGATCAGGCTGGGCAGGTCAGGTCAGGTCACGTCAGGACAGGTCCGGTCTCCTCTGGAGAAGTCAGGTCAGGGCAGCCCAGGCCAGGCAAGGTCATATATGGTCAGGCCATGTCAGGTGAGTTCAAGACATCTCAGGTCAGATCAGGTCAGCCCAGATCATGTCAGGTCAGGTCAGGTCTGGTCAGGTCAGGGCAGGTCACGTCAGGTCACGTCAGGTCAGGTCAGATCAGGCTGGGCAGGTCAGGTCAGGTCACGTCAGGACAGGTCCGGTCTCCTCTGGAGAAGTCAGGTCAGGGCAGCCCAGGCCAGGCAAGGTCATATATGGTCAGGCCATGTCAGGTGAGTTCAAGACATCTCAGGTCAGATCAGGTCAGCCCAGATCATGTCAGGTCAGGTCAGGTCTGGTCAGGTCAGGGCAGGTCACGTCAGGTCACGTCAGGTCAGGTCAGATCAGGCTGGGCAGGTCAGGTCAGGTCACGTCAGGACAGGTCCGGTCTCCTCTGGAGAAGTCAGGTCAGGGCAGCCCAGGCCAGGCAAGGTCATATATGGTCAGGCCATGTCAGGTGAGTTCAAGACATCTCAGGTCAGATCAGGTCAGCCCAGATCATGTCAGGTCAGGTCAGGTCTGGTCAGGTCAGGGCAGGTCACGTCAGGTCACGTCAGGTCAGGTCAGATCAGGCTGGGCAGGTCAGGTCAGGTCACGTCAGGACAGGTCCGGTCTCCTCTGGAGAAGTCAGGTCAGGGCAGCCCAGGCCAGGCAAGGTCATATATGGTCAGGCCATGTCAGGTGAGTTCAAGACATCTCAGGTCAGATCAGGTCAGCCCAGATCATGTCAGGTCAGGTCAGGTCTGGTCAGGTCAGGGCAGGTCACGTCAGGTCACGTCAGGTCAGGTCAGATCAGGCTGGGCAGGTCAGGTCAGGTCACGTCAGGACAGGTCCGGTCTCCTCTGGAGAAGTCAGGTCAGGGCAGCCCAGGCCAGGCAAGGTCATATATGGTCAGGCCATGTCAGGTGAGTTCAAGACATCTCAGGTCAGATCAGGTCAGCCCAGATCATGTCAGGTCAGGTCAGGTCTGGTCAGGTCAGGGCAGGTCACGTCAGGTCACGTCAGGTCAGGTCAGATCAGGCTGGGCAGGTCAGGTCAGGTCACGTCAGGACAGGTCCGGTCTCCTCTGGAGAAGTCAGGTCAGGGCAGCCCAGGCCAGGCAAGGTCATATATGGTCAGGCCATGTCAGGTGAGTTCAAGACATCTCAGGTCAGATCAGGTCAGCCCAGATCATGTCAGGTCAGGTCAGGTCTGGTCAGGTCAGGGCAGGTCACGTCAGGTCACGTCAGGTCAGGTCAGATCAGGCTGGGCAGGTCAGGTCAGGTCACGTCAGGACAGGTCCGGTCTCCTCTGGAGAAGTCAGGTCAGGGCAGCCCAGGCCAGGCAAGGTCATATATGGTCAGGCCATGTCAGGTGAGTTCAAGACATCTCAGGTCAGATCAGGTCAGCCCAGATCATGTCAGGTCAGGTCAGGTCTGGTCAGGTCAGGGCAGGTCACGTCAGGTCACGTCAGGTCAGTTCAGGTAGGGACAGGTCAAGTCAGATCAGGTCAGTTCAGGTCAGGCCAGGCCAGATCAGGTCTGGTCAGTTCAGGTAAGTTCAGGTCAGTTCACTTCGGATCAGATCATGTAATGACAGGTCAGATCGTGTCAGGTGAGGCAAGGCATGGTCGGAGCTGGTCAGGCCAGGTCAGGTCAGGCCATGTCAGGTCAGGTCATGTCAGATCATGTCGGGTCAGGTCACGCCTGGAGAGGTCAGGTCAGGCCAGGCCAGGCCAGGCCAGGCCAGGCAAGGTCATATATGGTCAGGCCATGTCAGGTCAGTTCAAGACATCTCAGGTCAGGTCAGGTCATGTCAGTTCAGGTCAGTTCAGGTCAGTTCAGGTCAGTTCAGGTCAGTTCAGGTCAGTTCAGGTCAGTTCAGGTCAGTTCAGGTCAGTTCAGGTCAGTTCAGGTCAGTTCAGGTCAGTTCAGGTCAGTTCAGGTCAGTTCAGGTCAGTTCAGGTCAGTTCAGGTCAGTTCAGGTCAGTTCAGGTCAGTTCAGGTCAGTTCAGGTCAGTTCAGGTCAGTTCAGGTCAGTTCAGGTCAGTTCAGGTCAGTTCAGGTCAGTTCAGGTCAGTTCAGGTCAGTTCAGGTCAGTTCAGGTCAGTTCAGGTCAGTTCAGGTCAGTTCAGGTCAGTTCAGGTCAGTTCAGGTCAGTTCAGGTCAGTTCAGGTCAGTTCAGGTCAGTTCAGGTCAGTTCAGGTCAGTTCAGGTCAGTTCAGGTCAGTTCAGGTCAGTTCAGGTCAGTTCAGGTCAGTTCAGGTCAGTTCAGGTCAGTTCAGGTCAGTTCAGGTCAGTTCAGGTCAGTTCAGGTCAGTTCAGGTCAGTTCAGGTCAGTTCAGGTCAGTTCAGGTCAGTTCAGGTCAGTTCAGGTCAGTTCAGGTCAGTTCAGGTCAGTTCAGGTCAGTTCAGGTCAGTTCAGGTCAGTTCAGGTCAGTTCAGGTCAGTTCAGGTCAGTTCAGGTCAGTTCAGGTCAGTTCAGGTCAGTTCAGGTCAGTTCAGGTCAGTTCAGGTCAGTTCAGGTCAGTTCAGGTCAGTTCAGGTCAGTTCAGGTCAGTTCAGGTCAGTTCAGGTCAGTTCAGGTCAGTTCAGGTCAGTTCAGGTCAGTTCAGGTCAGTTCAGGTCAGTTCAGGTCAGTTCAGGTCAGTTCAGGTCAGTTCAGGTCAGTTCAGGTCAGTTCAGGTCAGTTCAGGTCAGTTCAGGTCAGTTCAGGTCAGTTCAGGTCAGTTCAGGTCAGTTCAGGTCAGTTCAGGTCAGTTCAGGTCAGTTCAGGTCAGTTCAGGTCAGTTCAGGTCAGTTCAGGTCAGTTCAGGTCAGTTCAGGTCAGGCCATGTCAGGTCAGTTCAAGACATCTCAGGTCAGGTCAGGCCAGGTCAGGCAATGTCAGGTCAAGTTAGATCAGGTCATGTCAGGTCAGGTCAGGCCAGGTTAGGTCAGGTCAGGTCAGGCCTGGTCAGGTCAGGTCAGTCACGTCTGGTCAGGTCAGTCCAGGCGAGGCCATGTCGTATGAGTTCAGGTCAGGTCAGGTCAGTATGGTCAAGACAGGTCAGTCAGGACTGGTCAGGTCTGGTAAGGCTGGTTAAAGTCAGGACAGTTCAGGTCAGGTCAGGTAATCTCAGGTCAGGTAAGGTCAGTCCTTGTCAGTTCAGGCCTGGCCAGGTCAGGCCATGTCAGGTCTGGTCAGGTCAGGTCGGATCAGTCTGGTCAGGTCAGGTCACGTCAGGTCAGGTCCGGTCTCCTCTGGAAAAGTCAGCTCAGTTCAGTTCAGGTCGGGAGATGACAGGTCAGGTCAGGACAGGTCAGGTCAGCTCAGGCCAGATCAGTCTGGTCAGGTCAGGTCTGGTCTGGTCAGGTCAGTCAGGTCAGGTCAGGTCATGTCAGGTCATGTCAATTCTGGTAATGTCAGGGAAGGCCAGATCATGTCCGGCCAGGTCA
>NW_016908454.1:718-1447 GCF_001483705.2 Eufriesea mexicana | reverse complement strand
CAGGTCAGATCAGTCCGGTCAGGTCAGGTGAGGTAAGGTCAGGTCAGGTCAGGTCAGGTCATGTCCGGTCAGGTCAGGTAAGGTCAGATGCTGTCAGTTCAGGTCAGCCCAGATCAGTCAGGTCAGCCCAGATCAGTCAGGACAGGTCAGGTCAGGTCAGGTCAGGTCAGTCAGGTCAGGTCACGTCAGGTCAGGTCAGGTCATGTCAGATCAGGTCAGGTCAGGTCAGGTCATGTCAGGTCACGTCAGGCCTGGTCAGGTTAGGTCAGTCAGGTCAGGTCAGGTCAGTCAGGACAGGTCTGGTCAGGTAAGGCCGGTTAAAGTCAGGACAGGTCTGGTCAGGTCAGGCTAGGTCAGCTCAGGTCAGATCAGTCAGGTCAGGTCACGTCAGGTCAGGTCAGGTCAGATCAGGTCAGGTCAGGTCAGGTCATGTCAGGTCACGTCATGTCTGGTAAGGGTAGGCCAGGTCAGGCCAGGACAGGTCAGGTCAGGTCAGGTCAGCCCAGTCAGGTCAGGTCAGGTCAGGTCAGGTCAGGTCAGGTTAGGTCAAGTCTGGTCAGGTCAGGTCAGGTCAGCTCAGGTCATGTCAGGTCAGGTCGGGTCACATGATGTCAGTTCAAGTCAGTTCAGGTCAGGCCAGGTCAAGCAAGGTCAGGTCAAGGTAGATCAGGTCATGTCAGGTCAGGTCAGGTCACGTCGGGTCAGTTCAGGTCGGGACAGGTCAGGTCA
>NW_016908454.1:0-706 GCF_001483705.2 Eufriesea mexicana | reverse complement strand
GTCAGGTCAGGTCAGGTCATGTCAGGTCATGTCAAGTCTGGTAAGGTCAGGGAAGGCCAGATCATGTCCGGCCAGGTCAGTTCAGGTATGGCCGGTTAAAGTCAGGACAGGTCAGGTCGTGTCAGGTAGTGCCAGGTCAGGTAAGGTCAGTTCAGGTCAGTTCAGGTCAGGCCAGGTCAGTCCAGGTCAGGTCAGGTGAGGTCAGGTCAGATCAGTCCGGTCAGGACAGGAAAGCTCAGGTCAGGTCAGGTCATGTCAGGTCAGATGCTGTCAGTTCAGGTCAGTTCAGATCAGTTCAGGTCAGGCCATGTCAGGCCAGATCATATATCGTCAGGTCAGGCCAGGTCAGGTCAGATCAGTAAGGTAAGGTCAGCCCAGGATAGGTCAAGTCTGGTTAGGTCAGGTCAGGTCAGGTTCGGTTAGTTCAGGTCAGGTCCGGTAAGGTCAGGCCAGGCCAGATCAGGTCTGGTCAGGTCAGTTCACTTCAGGTCAGATCATGTCATGTCAGGACACAACAGGTCAGGTCAGGCCTGGCAAGGTCGGGGCTGCTCAGGTCAGGTCAGGTCTGGTCAGGTCAGGTCAGGTCAGTCAGGACAGGTCAAGTCTGGTCAGGTCACGTCAGTTCAGGTCATGTCAGATCAGGTCAGGTCTGGTCAGGTCAGTTCACTTCAGGTCAGATCATGTCATGTCAGGACACAACAGGTCA
>NW_016908453.1:0-926 GCF_001483705.2 Eufriesea mexicana | reverse complement strand
TGCGTATGAATGTATGTTTGAGTGTATGGATGTATTTGGGATATGTATGTATGGATGTATGTATGAATGTATGTAAGTATGTATGCATGTATGTATGTATGAATGAATGTATGTGTGTATGTATGGATCTGTGTATTGTTGTATGTTTGGATGCATGGCGGGATGAATGGATTGGTGGATGGATGTATGGATGGAAGGATGTATGGATCGATTGATGTATGGTTGGGTGGCTGTTTGGATGTATGTATGGATGTATGTATGGATGAATGTATGCGTGCATGTATGGATCTGTGTTGATGTGTGTATGGATGCATGGATGGATGGACGGATTGATGTATGGATGGATGGATGAATGAATGTATGCATGTATGGATTTGTGCATGTATGGATGTATGTATGTATGAATGTATGGATGTAAGAGTGAATGTATGCATGCATGTGTGGATGTATGGATTTATGGATGAATGGATGTATGGATGTACGAATGTGTGGATTTACGGATTTATGGATGAATGGATGTATATATGTATGTATGTATGGATGTACGAATCTATGGTGGAACGGATGCATGGATGTATGGATGTATGAATGGATTGAGGTTTGGATGGACGGACGTTGGAATGTATGGATGTGCGTATGAATGTATGTTTGAGTGTATGGATGTATTTGGGATATGTATGTATGGATGTATGTTTGAACGTATGTAAGTATGTATGTATGGATGTATGTATGAATGAATGTATGTGTGTATGTATGGATCTGTGTATTGTTGTATGTATGGATGCATGTCGGGATGAATGGAATTGTGGATGGATGTATGGATGGAAGGATGTATGGATCGATTGATGTATGGTTGGGTGGACGTTTGGATGTATGTATGGATGTATGGATGGATGGATGGATGGATTGTTGTATGGATGTATGGA
>NW_016908452.1:0-5913 GCF_001483705.2 Eufriesea mexicana | reverse complement strand
TGGCTTTCTGCGCTCTACTCTACTATAGTATGATCTGCCCTGCCCTTGAGGGGCCTTGAAATGCGACGGCGGCACGTTAGGTTGATTTATGTTACGTTTGGTTTGGTTAGGTTTGGTTAGGTATGGTCAGCATTTCTTCGCCTTTTGTGCTATTCACAGCATTGCGGTCGAGTTCTACGATTTACTGTTCCCAAGTATAATCTGCTTGTCTCTGTGGAAGACAGAAAGTGTAGTTTCGGCACGTGAGGTCCAGTTACCTTACGTTTGTTTATGTTACGTTTGGTTAGGCCTTTAAACGGTAGCTTTGACTTTTGTGATTTACACAGCAATGCGGCGGATTTCTGTGACCTACTGTGCTCTAGTGTACTCTGCTTGGCTCTGCGGAATCCAGAAGAAGTGGTCTCAATACATTAGGTTAAGATAGGTTGTGTTTGGCTTTACTAGCTTTGGACAGGTTAGGATAGGGTATCTGTGACTTCTGTGCTGTACACTGCAATTCGTCGTTTTTCTACGCTCCACATCGCCCTACTATGCTTTGCTCCAATTTGCGGGGACAGTAATAGTAGTCCCGGCACGCTTGTTTGATTTAGGCTTTAAGCTTGGCACTGGGAAGGCCAGCAACAGTTGTCTCTGCACTTTAAGTTGAGACGGGTTACGTCCGGTTAGGTTCGGTTAGGATGAGTTTGGCTACGATAGCTTTAACTTTTGTGGCGTGCAATGCAACACGGTTGCCTTCTGCGATCTACTGTGCCCTAGTATGCCCTGTTTGGCACTCGGGATCGTAGCAAAAGCGATCTCGTCATGTTTTGTTGCGATAGGCTATGTTCGCCTGTGTTCTGTTGGTTTGGGCTGGTCTTTGGTAGCTTTGTCTTTTCCGATATACACCGCGATACTACGGACTTCTGTGCTCTGCCCTCCTCTAATGTGTTCTGCTTGGCTCTGTCAAGGCCAGCAATAGTGGTCGCGGCACTTCAGCTTGAAATAGGTTTCGTTTAGCCGTGTTTCGTTTGGTTACTTTAGGGTAGGATAGCTTTGACTTTTGCGCTATATACTGCTATTCGATGAACTACTGCGCTAAGCTGTGCTCTAATATGCTCTTCCTGGCTCTGGGGAGGCCAGCAGCTGTGGTCTCGGCACGTTCGGTTGAGATATGTTATGTTTGGTTAGGTTACGCTTGCTTGGGTTTCGTTTGGATAGCTTTGACTTTCTTGACATAGAGTGTAATTAGGTGGATTTCTGCCCTCTGACGTCACCACTATACCCTGCTCAACTCTTGGCAAGCCAGCAATAGTGGTCGCTGCACGTAATGTTTTGTTAGGTTACGTTTAGGTATGTTACGATTTTCTAGGTTAGGAGAGGATAGCTATGACTTTTGTGCCATACACTGCCATTCGGTGGATTTCGGCGCTCCACTGTGATCTGATATATTCAGCTTGCCTCAGGGAAATACAGCAATAGCGGTCTTGGCACTTTATTCTCAGTTAGGCGCGTTTGCTTGAGCTAGGTTTTGTTAGGCTAGGTTACGACGTCTTCCACCTATGTGCTTTAGACTTCAACGCCGCGGGTGCCTGTAATCACCTGTGCAGCAGTGTATACACCTTGGCTCTGGGAATGTCAGCAATAGTAGTGATGGGAGGTTAGGTGGAGTCAGCCAACGTTCGATTAAACTGTGTTTGGTTAGCGTAGGACGGGACAGCGTTGCCTTTTGTGCCATTCGCTGCTATTCGATGGATTCCTGCGCACTACTGTAATCCAATATGCTCTGCTATGCTCTGGGGTGGCCAGAACCATTGCAGCGCTTTAGGTAGAGTTATATTTCGTTCGGTTAGGTTAGACTTGTTTGAGTTAGGATACGATATCTTTGACTTTTGTACTCTATAATGAGTTGCGGTCGATTTCAGTGCTCTACTGGTCTCTAGGATGCCCTGCTTGTCTCTTGGAGGCCATTAGTAGTAGTCTCGCAATGTTGGATTGAGATACGCTACGTTTGTGTATGTTATGTTAGCTAGGGTTAGGTACGGATTGCTTCGAATTTTCTGCTATAGACTGCGATTCTATTGATTTCTGCCCTCCATTCACCTCTATTATGCTCTGCTTGGCTCCTTGGAGGCTAGCAATACAAGTCACGGCACGTCAGGCTGCGTTAGATCACGTTTGGCCGGGTTAGGTTGTTTTGGGTTAGATCATGTTAGCTTTGACTTTTGTGCTCAACACAGCTATCATATGGACTCCTGGTCTCTACTGCGCCCTACCATATTCTGCATGCTCCTGGGGACGCCAGCAATTGTCGTCGCAGCACGTTACGTTGTGCTATGTTATGTTTGGTAAGTTTGCGTTAGGATAGGTTTGTGCAGGTTATCCAGCATTTTTATGCTACACACTGCACTTGGGTGGATTTCTACGATCCACATTGCTCTACCCTAATCTGGTTGACTCAGGGGTGCACAGAAATAGTGATCTTGTGACGTTAGGTTGAGTTATTCTACGTTTGGTTATGTTATGTTTGCTTGTGTTAGGTAAGGACAGCATTGACTTTCGTGGTATATACTGTTTCTCTAGACACTTCTGCGCTGTTCTGTGCTCTACTGTGTTCTGCTTTGCCCAGGGGCATTAAAAAATAGTGGTCGCGGTTCGTTATGTTGAGTTAGACAACGTTTGGTTAGGTTATGATCTCTGACTGCTGAGATGTACAGGGTTATTTGGAGGCCTTCTGCGCGATACCGTGCTCAAGTATTTTCTGCTTGCCTTTGGAGAGGCCAGCGTTGTTGGTCTTAGCACGTCAGGTTACGTTATGTTTCGTTCGTTTGTATTGCGTTTGAATATGTTAGGGCAGGTTATAGATGACTTGTATGCTGTACACTGCTGCTCGTTGGATTTCAAGGCTCTATATATCTTTTCTGTACTCTGCTCGTTTAGGCGGAGGCCTGCAATGGTGGTCTCGGCTCGTTAGGTTGAGTTAGGTTACGTTCGGTTATGTTAGGCTTGTCTCGGTTGGGTCAGGATACCTTTGACTTTCTGCTTTATATTGCGATTCCATGGATTTCTGTGCTCTATTCTTCTGTAATATGTTCCACTCGTATGTTTGGGTGCCAGCAATAGCTTTAGCGGCACGTTAGAGGGAGTCATGTTACGTTCGGTGATGATGCGATTGGTTAAGTTGGGATGGGATAGCCTCGGGCTTTGTGCTATACACAGCTGTTCTGTGAATTTCTGCGCTATCCTGTGCTCCAGTATGTGTTGCATGGCGCTGGGGAGTCCAGCCGTAGTGTCATCGGCACGTTGGCTTTTGTTCTGTTACGTTGGCTTATGTTACGTTTGGCAACGTTATGTCAGGGTTGCTTTGACTTTTACTCTATTATCTGCTTTTCGGTGGATTTCTGCGCCCTACTGCGCTCTAGTATGTCTTGCTTGGAAATGGGGAAGCCAGGAATAGTGATCTCGCCACGTTACGTTGAGCTACGCTACATTTGGTTGATTTAGGTTAGTTCATGTAGTGATTGGTTGTCCTTGACTCACATGTTATGCACTGCAATGCGGCGGGATTCTGCGCTCTACCGTTCCCTAGTATAATCTGCTTGTTCCTGGGGAGGCCAGCAGTAGTGTCCTAGGCACGTTAGTTTTAGTTCGGTTACGTTCGATTATGTTACGTTTGGTTATGCTAGGATAGGGTAGCTTTGACTTTTGCGCCACACGCTGTTAATCTGTGGACCTCTCGTAGTCAAACATACGCTAACTCAACACTTTGTGCCGCGACCACTATTGCTGGTCTCCCCACGGGCAATCAGAATATAGTAGGTCACAGTAGAACGTAGAAATCCACCGCAAATCAATGTGTACCACGAAAGTCATATCTATCCAGGCCTAACGCAAGCTAGTGTAACGTAGCCAAACGGAGCCTAATTCAACATAACCGCCCGAGACCACAATTAATGGCCTTCCCAGAGTCGAGCAGAGTACAGTAGAGCGACGTAGGTTGTAGAAATCCACCGAACACCAGTGCATAGCACAAAGGTCAAATCTAGCCTCCCCTTGCCTATCCAAACGTAATATAACGAAACGCAACCTAGCTTAACCTTGCGTGCCGATGACGATGTTGCTGACCTCCCCAGAGTCAAGCAGAATATACCAGAGCAGAACACAGCGTATTAATCCACCGCATTGCAGTGTACAGCACAAGAGTGGAAGCTATCCTATCCTAACCGAACCGAACGTAATATAACCAAACGTAACATAACTCTGACAAACGTACCGAGACCAATACTGCTGTCCTTCTCATAGCCAAGCAGAGTATGCTAGAGCACAGAAGAGCGCAGAAAGCCGCCGAATGGCAGTGTATAGCACAAAAGTCAAAGCTATACTGTCTTAACGTAGTCAAGCGTAACATGGGCAGAAGTAACGTAACAAAAACTGACGTGCCACGTCGGCTACTGCTGGCCTCACGTGAGCTAAGCAGAGTACAGCAGACGGAGAACGCTGCAGTTCTCCGGATGGCAGAGCATAGCACATAAGTCAAAGCTCTTTTAACAAAACATAACTAATGCTACCATAACCGAACGCAACATAACTCAACCAAACGTGCCGAGAGCACTACTGCTGGCGTCCGCAGAGACAAGAATGTGTGATAGCGCACCGAAGTGCGCAGATGTCCATAGAATAGCAGTGTGTATCACAGAGGTCGAAATTATCCTAACCCAGCACATCGTAGCCTAACGTAGCCTAACCTAATCCAACCCAACATAACGTGCCGCGACCACTATTGCTGGACGTCCAGAGCCAAGCAGAGCATACTAGAACAATGTAGAGCGCAGAAAACCTCCCACTATAGGAGCATAGCACAAAAGTCAAGGCTATCCTATCCGAATCTAACCGAACATTTCATTACGGTACGTAATAAACCTCAAACTAACCGGCCGAGGTCACTGTATTACTTGCCCCCAGATCCAACCAGAACATACTAGAACACAGTAGACCGCCGAAAGCCGCCGAAAACAGTGTATACCACGTAAGTCAAAGGTATGCAGACCTAACACAAACTAACATAACCAAACCAAATGTAGCCTAACTCAACCTAACGTGCCGAAACCACTATTACTGGCCTCCCCATGCATCAGCAGAGTATAGTAGAGCAGCGTAGAGAACAGAAATCCACCGGATTTCAGTGTACATCGCAAAAGCCAATGCTATCCTCTCCTAACCAATCCAAACGTAACATAACTGACGTAGCTTCACTTAACATATCACGGCAGGTCCACTGTTGCTGGCCTCCCCAGCGCCGAGCAAAGCAGATTGAAGAACAATAGAGCACAGGAATCCACCGAATAGCAGTGTGTAGCACACAAATCAAAGCTGCCCTATCCTAACAAAACCGAACCTAACCTAATCATACGCAGCATATCTCAGCCTAGCTTGACGGGACCTCAACTTCTGGCATCCACAGGACCATGCAGAGAACAGCAGAACACACTAGAGCTCCGAAATCCACCGAACAGCGGTTTCAAGCACAAAAGTCAAAGTTAGACAAACCAAACTTGACCTAACCAAGCCAAGCCAAGCGTAACTTAACCCAAGCTAGCTTACCGAGACCGCAATTGTTGTCCTCCCGAGAGTCGAGCAGAATATAGTAGGGAAATGTAAATTGCAGAGATCAACCGAATAGCAGTGTATATCACAAAAGTCTAAGTTAACCTCTCGTAACCTAACGAAACGTAACATAAGCAAACGCTACCCAGCTCAGACAAACTTGCAGAGACTAATACGGCTGCGCGCCCCATAGCCAAGCAGAATATACTAGAGCGCAGTGGAGCGCAGAAGTCCACCGTATAGCGGTGTATATCACAAATGTCATAGCCATCCTAACAACACTTAACGAAACCTTACCTAAGGAAACGAACATAGCACAACCTGCAGTGCCTG
>NW_016908451.1:0-1516 GCF_001483705.2 Eufriesea mexicana | reverse complement strand
GATGGATGGATGCCTATATGAATGGGTGTATAAATGGATGGATGTTTGGATGGATGAACGGATATATAGATGGCTGTATTTATGGATGGGTGAATGAATGGATGGATGGATGTAGCTATTTATGTATGGATGGATGAATGGATGTATAGATGGCTGTATTTATGGATGGGTGGATGAATGGATGGATGGCTGTATGTATTGATGTATGTATGGATGTATGGACGGATGGATGTATGAATGGATGGATGTTTGGGTCGATGGATGTATTAATGGGAGGATGTATGGATGGATGGATGTATGGAAGGATGGATGTATGGAAGGATGAATGTATGGATGGATGGATGGATGTTTGGAAGGACGTATTTATGAATAGGTGGATCTATGGATGGATGCATGTATGTGTAGATGTATGTATGAATGCATGAAATGATGGGTGTATGGATGTATGCATGTATGGATGAATGGATGAATGTATGTGTATATGTATGTATGTTTGGATGTATGGATGTATGGATGTACGGATGTATGGATGTACTGATGTATGTATGTATGGGTGGAAGAAGGTATTGATGTACGTATGTATGAATGTATGGATCTATGTATGTATGGATGGATGTATGTATTGATCTATGTATGAATGTATGGTTGGATGGATGGATTGGTGGATGGATGCATGGGTGAATGGATGTATGGATCCATGGATATATGGATGGGTGGTTGTATGGATGCATAGATGTATGGAAGAATGGATGTATGGATGGATGTACGTGTGGATGGATGGATGTAGGGATGCACGGATGTATATATGTATGGACGTATGGATGGACGGATTTACGACTGGATGCATGTATGGATGGATGGATGAATGTATGGATGTATGAATGTATGGATGGACGTTTGAAAGGGTTGAATTTATGGATGGACGGATGTATAGATGGGTGAACTTATGTATGAATGGTTGTGCTGAAGGACGGATGTATGTATGCATGGATGTAAGTATCCATGTATGTATGGAAGTATGTACGGTGTTTGTATGGTTGTATGTACGTATGGATGGATGGATGGATGGATGGATGTAAGGGTCCATGGATTAATGGATGGGTGGATGTATGGATGGATGTTTGTATGGATGTGTGGTTGTGTGGATGTACGGATGTATGGATGGATGGATGTATGCATGCGTGTATGTACGAGTGTTTTGGTGTATGGATGAATGGATGTATGGATTTATGGATGTATGGATGCATGGATGTATGGATGGATGGATGTATGGTTGGATGGATGTATGGATGTATATATCTATGGATGATAGTATGGATGCATGTATCGATAGATGGAATTTCGAGTGGATTGGTTCATGGATATGTGGATGTGTGGATGCATGGTCGTATGGATGGATGAATGTAGGTATTGATGTATGTATGGATATATTTATTGACGTATGTATGGATTAATGGATGGATGGATGGGTTCGTGGATGGATGGATGGATGTATGGATGGGTTGAGGTATGGATG
>NW_016908450.1:0-766 GCF_001483705.2 Eufriesea mexicana | reverse complement strand
GTGGAGGCCAGCAATGGTGTTACAGGCATGTTAGGTTGGATTTGTTTGCATTTGGCTACGTCAGTTTGGTTAGGCTAGGATAGGGTGACTGACATTTGCGCCGTACACTGCCGCTTGCCGGATTTCTGCGCTTCACACTGCTTTACTATACTCTGATCGTCACTGAGGTGGCCAGAAATAGTGGTTGCGACGCGATAGGTTGTGTTAGGTTACGTTAGGTTAGGCTGGGTTGGGATTGGTTTGTCAACTGTGGCTTCGACTTCTGCGATATATACTGCCATTCGATGGACTCCTACGCTCTACTCTCCTCGAATATGTTCTGCTTGGCGATGGTGATGCCAGCAATGGTGGTCTGGGCACGTTGGTTCTATCAGCCTACGTTCGTTTATGTTACGTTCGGTTAGGTTTGGAGAGGATAACATTGACTTTTGCGCTATAAACTGCTATTCGGTGAGCTTCTGCGCTATACTGTAATCTAATATCCTGTGCTTGTCTCAGGGGAGGCTAGCAATACTGGTCTCAGCACGTTAGGTTGCGCTAGGTTTCGTTTCGTTAGGATAAGTTAGCTTGAGGTAGGTGCGGACAGCTTTGACTTTCTTGGTATAGAAAGTTATTCGGTGTATTCCTGCGCTCTACCATGATCGCATGTGTTCAGTTTGTCTATGTTAAAGACAGAAATAGCTGTCTCGGCGGGTCACGTTATACTAGGCTACGTTTGTTTGGGTTAGGTTAGGTTAGTTTGGTGTAGCATTCCTTTGACATTAGT
>NW_016908449.1:1145-2162 GCF_001483705.2 Eufriesea mexicana | reverse complement strand
CGTTTGGTTAGGTGAGGATAGGGTAGCTTCGACTTTTGTGCTCTACACTGCCATACAGTGGATTTCTGCGCTCTACATTCCTCTACTATACTCTGCACGACTATCGAGATGCCAGCTATAGTGTTCGCGGCACATTACGTTTAGTTCTCCTCCGATCGGTCAGGTTATGATTGTTTGGGTTAGGTTCGGATACCTTTGACTTTTCTGATGTACACTGCGATCCTATGAATCTCTGCGCCCTACTCTCGTCTAATATGTTCTACTTTTCTCTGCGGATGGCAGCTATTGTGGCCTCTGCTCGTAATTTCGAGTTAGATTACGTTCGGTTGTTCCACGTTTGTCTGTGTTTGGTTTGGATAGCTTTGGCTTCCGTGGTATACAGTGCTGCTAGGTGGATTTATGCGTTCCACTGTGCTGTATTACATTCTGCTTGGCTCTGTGAAGGCAAGCATCAGTGGTCTCGGCACGTTAGACTGAGATAATCTACGTTCGGCTATTTTACGTTTGGATATGTTAGGGCTGGGTAGCTTAAACTCTTGTGCTATACACGGTTATGCAGAGGATTCCTGCCAGCCTCTGTGCTCTACTCTAATCTGCTTGTCCCTGGGAGGCCAGCAATAGTGGTCGCGGCTCGTTACGTTGAGATTCGTTGCAGTAGGTAATGTTACGTTTATTTGGGTTACGTTGGGATATCTTCGACTTTTCAACCGTACACTGCGATCCTATGGATTTCTGAGCCCTACTCTAATCTAATATGTTCTTCTTGTCTCTGTGTAGGGCTGCATTGTGTGGTGGTGGCACGTTATGTTCAGTTAGGCTACGTTTGCCTAGATTACGTTAGCTTCGGTTGGCTTTGGATAGCTTTGTCTTTCGTGTTATCCACTGTTATGCGGTGGGATTCTGCGCTCGACATTGCTGTACTATACTCTGTTCGAATCTGGGGATGTCAGCAACAGTGGTCGCGGGACGTTATTTTATGTTTTGTTACGTTTGCACGGGTCATGATTTGTGAGGTTA
>NW_016908449.1:0-462 GCF_001483705.2 Eufriesea mexicana | reverse complement strand
CGCTATGTTACGTATGGTTGGGCTAGGAGGAGTTAGCTTTGACTTTTGTGCTATATGCTGCTATTCGGTGGAATACTGCGATATGCTCTGCCCTAATGCGCTCCGGCTGGCTCTGGGGAGGCCAGCAATGGTGGTCTCGGCACGTCCGTTATAGTTACGTTACGTTCGGTTAGGTTACGTTTGTCTGGGTTAGGTTTGGATATCTTTAACTTTCTTGGTATAGACTATTATTAAGTGGATTTCAGCGCTCTACTGTGCTCTATTCCGCCCTGCTTGTTTCAGGGGATACCAGCAATAGTGGTCTGGGTACGTCAGTTTGAGTCACGTTACGTTTGGTTACGTTAGGTTTGCTTTGGTCTGGCAAGGACGGCATTGACTTCTCTGCATATACACTGCCATTCGATGGATATCTGCGCCTTTCTCTCCTCTAGTATGTCCAGCTTGGCGATGGGTATGCCAGCA
>NW_016908448.1:296-936 GCF_001483705.2 Eufriesea mexicana | reverse complement strand
ATGGCTATAAAATTGGCATTTCATTCAGATTCTACAGCAATGCAATGGCTATAACAATCCAATTGTATCTTTCCCCTTTTTTATCAGGATAATCTTGCTCACATTGATTTTAGTCGAAAATGTTAATAGAATTGAACTTTTCAGTCAGATTCTCTTGCAAGGCAATGGCAACAGCAGACCAATAGGATCTTTACTCCTTTTTTATGCAGAAAAGTTTGCACACCACGACATAAGCCGAAAATGTAAATAGAATTGAGCATTTCAGACAGACTCTATTGCATTGCAGTGGCCATAACGAACCAATATATTGTTTACGGCTCGTATATGCAGAAAAGCTTGTTATTGCAGTGGCCATAACAAACCAATATATTGTTTACGGCTCGTATATGCAGAAAAGCTTGCTCGAAACGATATTGCTCGGGGATTTCATTAAAATAAATCTTTTAGGGCAGATTCGATTGCAATGCAATGGCTATAGCAACCCAATTGAATCTTTCCTCCTTATTTACGCAAAAAAGCAAGCGCACCACGAAATTAGTCGAAAATGTCAATAGAATTGGACTTTTCAGTCAGATTCTATTGTAATGCGTTCGCTATAGCAAACCAGTGGAATCATTCCGCCTATTTTGTGCAGAAAAGT
>NW_016908448.1:0-213 GCF_001483705.2 Eufriesea mexicana | reverse complement strand
TAGAATCTTTCCTCCCTATTTACGCAGATAAGTCTGCTCACCACGATATTAATCGAAAATGTCTTTCTCTTTATTTACGGAGAAAGATTTGCTCGCCGCAATATTAGACAAAAATGGCAATAAAATTGACATTTCATTCAGATTATATGGCAATGCAATGGCTATAGCAATGCAATAAAATCTTTCCTCCTTATTCATGCAGAAAAACTTGCT
>NW_016908447.1:195484-199214 GCF_001483705.2 Eufriesea mexicana | reverse complement strand
CTTCCTCTGCTTCTTCACTAAATGATTGAAAAGATTGACATCTCTGTAACAAAATTTTTCATTGTAAAGAATAATATTATCAGGGTTAAATTCTGCAAATATATATGATTTTTACATTATTGCTGCTGTTTTAGTTTTTGAACAGTCCTTTACTTCTTCACTTTCCTGTACTATTATCCTTGGTGTAATATCAGAAAATGGATTGTTTAATATTATAATTTTTATCAATCTCGGATGATAAACTGCTCTATCATTCTACAAAAAAGAGGAAATATTATATTTATATTAATTCTTGATATATTTTTTTGTAAATATTAAATTTACCTCATCTACAAGTGCTTCTCCAAGTTCAAGCATATCATATATAGTTTCTTCAGTAACCTAACCAAAGATTGTATGTTTATTCTGCAAATCTGGTGCAGAATTAAGTGTAAAGAAGAATCGGGAACCATTGTCATCTTTTCCAGCATTAGCAATAGCAATTAAATCTCGTCCATAAAAACGTAATCTTGTATGAAATTTGTCCTGAAACATATATATCCAATTATTACTTATGCATAAAAAAGGAATTCATTATATTTTTAAATATACTATCACTTTAAAAAGTTCTCTATATATTTTACCACCTTCTCCTGTACCTGTGGAATCACCACCTTGTGTTATGAATCCTTTGATAATTCCATGAAATATAGTGTCATCCCAATAAACATCCATACACAATTGTATGAAATTTCTACTTGTCTTTGGTGTTTCTTTGGCCTTATTAGTTTTTCATTAATTGCAATCTTCTATGCAATTAATTTACAAATTATATGCACACATTATAAAAACAATACCCTTACGAACATTCTCATATGATTTTTGTTCTTATTTTACTTCTAATTTTGTTCATAATTGATTATTCTGTTGGACCATCGCGCCGATCGTTGTTATCGAATCACGTACGTCGTCAAGTAAGTAATAATAACAAACTAATTAGCGTTAAATTATGTGCAAAAATTATATAAGAATGTTGCGCAAGGAGCCAGCTATGCGATACAGCTATAAAAGTCCATACATTAATCACAGAAATTGCATAATTTGTTAATTTTCCAATTATTCTCCAATAATTCCCAATCGCTAATACGGTCTTGCTTCCTTTTTTAATTTGGAGGTCCAGTTGGTTATGAGCATAATTTTGGATCAGAGAAATGATCATGAGCTGATTTGCTCTTACCACTAAACTTTTTATTTAATATTGCAGATTCTTCTTCATCTTCCTCTGCTTCTTCACTAAATGATTGAAAAGATTGACATCTCTGTAACAAAATTTTTCATTGTAAAGAATAATATTATCAGGGTTAAATTCTGCAAATATATATGATTTTTACATTATTGCTGCTGTTTTAGTTTTTGAACAGTCCTTTACTTCTTCACTTTCCTGTACTATTATCCTTGGTGTAATATCAGAAAATGGATTGTTTAATATTATAATTTTTATCAATCTCGGATGATAAACTGCTCTATCATTCTACAAAAAAGAGGAAATATTATATTTATATTAATTCTTGATATATTTTTTTGTAAATATTAAATTTACCTCATCTACAAGTGCTTCTCCAAGTTCAAGCATATCATATATAGTTTCTTCAGTAACCTAACCAAAGATTGTATGTTTATTCTGCAAATCTGGTGCAGAATTAAGTGTAAAGAAGAATCGGGAACCATTGTCATCTTTTCCAGCATTAGCAATAGCAATTAAATCTCGTCCATAAAAACGTAATCTTGTATGAAATTTGTCCTGAAACATATATATCCAATTATTACTTTTGCATAAAAAAGGAATTCATTATATTTTTAAATATACTATCACTTTAAAAAGTTCTCTATATATTTTACCACCTTCTCCTGTACCTGTGGAATCACCACCTTGTGTTATGAATCCTTTGATAATTCCATGAAATATAGTGTCATCCCAATAAACATCCATACACAATTGTATGAAATTTCTACTTGTCTTTGGTGTTTCTTTGGCCCATAATTCTGATCACCAACAATTCAATATCACCAACAGTTGATTCATTACAACCTAGTTATAACAAATATATTAGTTTGATTAATGTAAAATACTTTTAAAATCAAATTTATTCAAATTTATTATTTATTATTGTAATTCTAATTAGAAATTATTTAATATACTAATATAGAAATTTAAAAAGTAAGTACTGTATATCAGTTAAATTTCTAAAAACAGATATACAATCCATTGAAATATTATTAAATTATAATCACTGTAACCAAAGTGGGTGGCCATTGTATATAAATACTACGCATGTTTGTAAGCCTCCTTTAATGAAACAAATCCTTTGTCAATAATATTTAATATTAAAGCTTCAGTTACTTATAAAACAGTCAATCAACTGGTTCTTTTCCCAATCAATCCCGTTAAAGAAGTATTCAATATACATGGATAGATGGAACAAACTTAATCCAAAAAGATAATTTCAGAAATATAAGAAAAAAAGTCAATTACGCAGCACGATTTCACAGCTATGGACACATTCGGCACTATTTTTCGAAAACACATGACCGAAACCCCTAAAAAATATCCAATCCCAATAGAGAACATTCCACTCTACACTGTTATACAGAACAAAACTATTCCAAAAACCTAACTTCGGAAATATAAACAAAATAAGTCAATTGCGCAGCACCATTTCACAGCCACTGACACACTCGATACTATCTTTCGAAAACACACGCTCGAAACCCCCAAAAAATATCCAAT
This sequence comes from Eufriesea mexicana, assembly GCF_001483705.2. Lineage (NCBI taxonomy): Eukaryota > Metazoa > Arthropoda > Insecta > Hymenoptera > Apidae > Eufriesea > Eufriesea mexicana. The sequence continues at coordinate 196,447 of NW_016908447.1, read as the reverse complement.
CCCGTTAGAGAAAATCCTACTCTACGCTGTTAGACGAAAAAATCCGAATCCCAACGCCTAATATCGAAGATAGAATCCAAAAAAGTCAATTTAGCAGCACAATCTGACAGCCACTCACACTTCCGGCACTATCTCTCGAAAACGCACGCTCGAAACCGAAGAAAAATATCCAATCCCGTTAAGGAAAAAATCACTCTACGCGAATCAGTGGAAAAATCCGATCCAAAAGGCCTAGTTCAAAAACTAGAAGCCAAAAAAGTAAATTACGCAGCACGATCTGAGAGCCATTGACACTTTCGGCACTATTTCTCGAAAACGCAAGCTCGAAACCGAAAAAAAATATCCAATCCCGTTAAGAAAAAAATCACTCTGCGCGAATCAGTGGAAAAATCCGACTTAAAAAGCCTAATTCAAAAACTAGAAGCCAAATAAGCAAATTGCGCAGCACGATCTGAGAGCCAATGACACTTTCGACACTATTTCTCGAAAACGCAAGCTCGAAACCGAAAAAAAATATCCAATCCCGTTAAGAAAAAAATCACTCTGCGCGAATCAGTGGAAAAATCCGATTTAAAAAGCCTAATTCAAAAACTAGAAGCCAAAAAGGTAAATTGCGCAGCACGATCTGACAGCTAATGACACTTTCGGCACTATTTCCCGAAAACGCAAGCTCGAAACCGAAGAAAAATATCCAATCCCGTTAAGGAAAAAATCACTCTACGCGAATCAGTGGAAAAATCCGATCCAAAAGGCCTAATTCAAAAACTAGAAGCCAAAAAAGTAAATTACGCAGCACGATCTGAGAGCCATTGACACTTTCGGCACTACTTCCCCAAAACGCACGCTCGAAACCGAAAAAAAATATCCAATCCCGTTAAGGAAAATATCACTCTACGCGAATCAGTGGAAAAATCCGATCCAAAAGACCTAATTCAAAAACTAGAAGCCAAAAAAGTAAATTAC
>NW_016908447.1:161648-192824 GCF_001483705.2 Eufriesea mexicana | reverse complement strand
ACTGCCTTCATTCGAACTTCTCCCTTTTCTTTATATACCTTAGCTCCATCATTCTGAAACTTAATATGTTAGCTATGATCAGTAACTTTGACTACTGATATTAATTTTTGACTCACTGATTCATTTAGATCATGAATACAACATACCTTTCAATCTCGCTGTATTCTCCACATATTGTTGTTAGAAGAGGCCATCACCTAAATTAATTGTATTCCTTTTTGTCTGCCTAAACCATCTCCATATTCTGAATCTTTATTTGAACAAAGATTTCTGTCCTGTGTGTTATATGCTTAGCCAACCTAGAATTCAATAGACATATCATAACATATTTGTATTGCTGCTTTCATTTTTTCTCGCTATAAAATATAATTCTTGGCATCTATGATGATCTTGGTGGCATTCCATGAATCCAATATTTTTCTACTGTTGTACGTGCCTGTTTATTTCAACAGAATATTATCTTTTCTCAATCAAACTCTACTATCATTAATAAAAGGTGAAAAAATAATGGCTCATAACTTACAAGATTTAATTACGACTGAAGGTTACATTAATACAAAGACTTACATTCTTTTGCATGATGCAGGTACACTTACGTGCACACAACAATGCTGCAATCGGCAGTAGAAAATTAATAAATTTCCAAGTTTTTGTAATTAATTCATGAACATTTATAGTTGCACGTCAAAGTTGAAATTATAAGCAACCTTCTCATACAATGTTTAATTTGATAATTAATACTTACATGAGCGATAGATTTTGTATTTCTTGTATTAAATAAGATTGCTATAGAAAAGTGTTATTGTTGCATAATATTCTTATTATTTTGTAATAATTATATACTTACATAAGAAAGCGTAATATTTTTTTATTAAGAAATTTTATTTACAATTGTTTATTTACAATGTTTACAGAGGCGAAAAATGAATACAAAATAAAAAATAAATTAAAAAGCTATCCAGCTATGGACGGAAATCGAACCCTAGGCCTTCAGCATAGGAATTCTTAAATGTCGCCGTTACACCATGAATCTATTTAAAAACTGTTGAAAATAAATCTATACTTAAATATCGTAATAAAATTTTAATTGTAAATATCTTAAAAATTATTGAGTAATTGCGGCTACAATAATATATATTCTTGAACTGCATCACGAAATGTATAAACCTGTAAAGTTTCAACTAAATCGGTGGCTCGAAGGACTTGCACTCTCCTTGTGAGAAACGTGTAATGATACATTTCGTACTATTCAACAGTATTATTTTATATTATTTCTGTATACTTTAATGTTAAAGCTACAAGTAATATTTTAAACACATTCTTTCAAAAAAATTCTTTATTTATAATTAAGTCAAATTTAAAGGTTACCTTTAATCTGGTTTGATGGGTGTAGAAAATAAAGTTTACAAAATATACTTTCTGTCTCTAAATAAATATTAGACATTTCGTTGATTAAAAAAATTCGATAGAAATTTTAATCCTTCGGAGAAATAGATGATCTTACGTTAAAAATACGCGATTCAATGTTACTTTCGTCGTGCTGTATATCTGAAGAACAATTCGTATCGGGGGAACCAAAAACAAAAGTGGTTTCGAACTGTTTGGACCAGTCATTATTCGGTTTTAATATATTTTCTCTTGTTTCACTAGTTTGGGAGTTATCTTTAGGATCATCCAAAGATTTTTGTCGTTTCTGTTTCGAAAAATTCATTATTTCCCAATAAGCGGAAGGCAAGCTGTTTCCGTTGTTTAGATTTATGATCTGATTTAAATTCTGACTGTTATCAAGATTTTGCTCGTGTAGTTCAAATGAATTAGAAGACGATATTTCGAAAGGATGATTTTCAATCGTTTCCTTAGGAACACCTTGTACAATTCCTTTGGGTAAAATGCTGCAATTATTCGTAGAAGTAGACGGTTGATTAAATTTGTTCAAGAAGCAGTTTGGTAAATTTGTTATAATTTTATCCGTGCATTCAATTTGCATTGTTTCTCGAATCGTGCACTTTGATTTTGTATCACCTCGTTCGTTTAGAAGTTCAAACTGTATCAGATTACCAGTGTTCTTTGTAATTTCGTGTTTCGCCGCATGAGTACTATCCAATAGGTTCTTAGTGCAATTAGCTAACGAAGTCGACGACGTAGTTAAAGCTTTGTCTATGGTTGTTCGGAGGCACTCTCGAATCTCGTTCATTTCTGATCGATGCCTTTCAGAAATTGAAATATTTTCGAATGTCTGAACGTTGACGTCAAAATCTTCTGGTACAAAGGTTTTTTTAACGTTTCTCTGTCCAGACGTACATCGATTGTCATTCTGTCCCTTCATTTCAGAAAATTGAGTTTCGCTGTAAGTTCTCTTTTGGGATTTTCTCTGCTTACCGCGCACTCCTGTTAGGTTTTCTTTCAACCGGCAACGTCTTGCGTTATCGTTCCACGTTTTCTCATGGCTCGTTACGACAGGATGTTTCCGATGTGTACGATTTCTTACTTTCAGATCTGTCTTTCGACAATTTCGAACGGATTCACAAGATTCCTCTCGAACCGTCGTTCCTTCTATATTTTTCGGATCTTCCAACACAGAATCCAAGGTATCCTCGTTAATCTGTATAACATTTCTGCTTCCCAAATCTGAGTGCTTATAATCGTTGTATCCATTGTTCCTTTTGCGTGGTACTTGTTCGTCCGATAGATCGTCGTCGAAGGTGACGAAGCTCTTGAACGAGATGTCGGCTTTTAAGCTGTCCCAAAAATCGCAATGGATTTGTAGGAAGCAGTCATCGGTCCTAAAATGCGTTCTTTGGAAACTGAAGATAACGAGCTCCCTCGGTGTCGTCTCCCATGCCTCGATCAAGGATGTCAAGATGTCGTGAAGATTCCAGTCCACTGTGCATTGCTTCAATCGTTCTGTGTACCTTTAACAAATATTTTACCACTATCTGACAAAGAAAAAAATCGAGCTGGGTATATCCGCCGTACTATCAAAGATTTGTCCCCAGTCTTGGAGAGAGCTATTTGGGGTCAAAGACTGGGATTCTGGAGAAACTCTTCTCTCGAGACTCACCTTCGTCTGAAAACCATCTTGATGTAATGAAATACGTCTCTCCGCAACGGTCGTAAAAGCGGCGGGAAATCCTCGGGAAAGTAAAGGAGCTGTATATTGCTCGGCACGAAATCCTTTAACGCACGCGCTCTGTTCTGACGTAGAAATAACAAGATCTTTCGATTACACTTCGTCATACGATCGTTCACGCTCAACAGCCAATTCCTGAACAGTTTGTCCCCGATGTGAGAATCTTTGCTCTGACAATAAACATGATCTTTCACCGTTGCGTTACACGGATACGGTCCGCAGATCAACAACGGCAATTTCATCGTTCCCGAAGAATTGCAGCTCATCAAAATCGTTATACGGTTCTTCGGCGATTCGCTTTTCTCTGAACCTTTGTTCGACAAGATCCTCGAAGGAAAACCGTCCGAGTACATGGTCAGCTCGTCCACGTGGAACAGATCCTTGTACCTGTACGCGATTATCGTGGACCTCATCAGCTCGATCCATTCGCGATAGTCTTTGAACATCGGACCAGGCTGACTCGTCGAATTCGTGGATCTCAGACCGTACTCCTTCAAAATATTATTCAACCATCTATCCGTGCACTTGACACCTAGACACATATATCTAATTCAGACTGAAACCAGATTGAGCGAGATCTAAATTCCGAGCTATTTTATCGACTAGTTGCGCAGGAAAGATTTTACAAGCTAGGTTGTGAACCGTTCGTACCCCGTATCTTCATCAGCCTGAGAGCCTCTTCCCGCAGCGAATGTTTGTCGAAGGAACTGTTCATCGCGTACTTCTTGCAAACCCATTTAAACAATTCGTCCTTTATCGTCTTCATACCAATTTTCGAGTCCTGTTTATTCGCGGTATCCTTCGAAAACATCGATGGTAATTGGTAATTTAACTTGTACGAAATGTACCGTTATTTTTTGAAGAGATATAACTGCTAGGTTCACTGATGATTTTCGATTGTCGATCAAACGTCGTTTTTCGACTACGCGACTATTCGCTACCCTTTTCAGAGAGCTGCACCGATGGATAAATTTAAAAGCGTCTGAGCATCGTTCCTCGCCGCTGTTTCTCGTGCAATTTTCTCAAGGCAAACTCGTCGCTTAAGCGGCGGATAGTCTCGGCAAAGGAAACTCGGTAACGAGTGCGATGAAGGGGGTAAAGCGTGACAACACGTAGAGAGCCGTGTTTATGCAAAAAATTTAGCTCATGCTCGAGAGCAATTTTCCAGCGAAGCGTGGCAAAAACAGCTTTTATTTTCATGGATATGCGCGGCGAGAGCCGTGCGTTGACCGCTCGATGAATATCATTCATCTTGCAGGCCGAGTTAAATTGCATTTCTCCGGGGCGTCGTCCTGACGAGACACTTTCCATCGTAAATTTTCATCTAATATGCTGCTTTATATTACCACCCATCCCCATCTCTGCCATTGCCAACCTCCTCGTTCTTCACTTTCTTTCCCTCGCTTTGCCCTTCTTTGCCCAGCTTTTCGCGATCGACCGTCTCCTCCAACAGCTCGAATTCTATCGATGAGATTTCCATTGTCGCCGATCATAGCTCCGATATGTCCCGTGGTTAAATAGAGTGGATCGATTACGGTTAATTAACCGGCTTGAGGCTGCTTTTTAGCGGGTTGCATATTCGGACCGATTTCGGGGATGAGGCCTATTTCACGGACGGGTAATTCGTTCGTGCGAGGGAACGCGATTACGGAAATAAGCAGACAAGTTACAATCTATCTGAAAGCTTTATCAGCCAGGAGGAAATCTGATTAATGGACGTTCGCATTCCCACGCCATTAGCAGCGTTTCGGTAGGACAGGCTCGAATACCAACGATCGAACGTCATTATTCAAATCACCTGGGGCTGCAGTATCTACCATAGATTTGTCGGGAAGTTTAATTAATTCCACGGAATAGTGAATGCTAAAAAATGCAGCAATCGCCTGTGTATTATCTCGCGATGCTGAATGACGAACGTAAAGGTAAATCGTTTCTCTAAATCCTTCGCAAATATTTCTGTATCGCAAAATCGTTCCTAGGGAATCGATGGATAATGAACGACACACATGGTAGCTGAGAGTGTACATCCACGGCTATTTACCATTGCACACAGTAGACTGACGCGTGTCGTTCGGCCTGTGGCTCGGATTCGATGAGATTAGAGTGACACGAGTGCCATCGCATTATCATACTCTGCAGTTTCTAACAGTCGTTAATCTGCTGACGATTTGAATGCATTTCAAGGAAAAAGTGGCAACAAATGCGACAGGTTTGCGCGATACGATCCACCTGGAAGGTCTATTATCCTACTTCGGCTGCTCAATTATTCACAATTCAACGACGGCTGGAAGAGCGACGCGTCCTAACGATGCAGTCGGCTGCAAATATACGTCAAAACGTACATACGTCTGTTTGGACAAACGGGCTTTAATTCCGCTTTATCACGGTTGATGGAAAACCTCGCTTTTCGCTGTTATTTATGCGGTTGCTCGGAAACCTTCGACCGCTCGTTGCGTCGCTGGGGATCACCCTGCCCGGCGATTTCTCTCTCGACTCGAACCACATCCTCTACAGTTCTCCATAAGAACTGCCTCCGCAGTGCCAGGTAACCCGAGCAATCTCCATTTCCCGCTTTCTATCGAACGCGAGTTTTCTATTCGTGCCACTAAATCAGGAATTTCGCGATCCGCTCTCGTCCCATTTTTCACTCGTTGCCAAAAGCGTTTTCAACTTACGGACATCGTTCCAGCTAGTGGAGAACGTGTCCAATTCAAATTCCTACTGCGGGCGTTTATTCTAGCAATCGGATAGAACGAAACATAGAAGAGGACCGCGCGACACGAGCAAACCTGCCTGTTAATCGGTTTGTTGATTTCCTCGCTAGTTAATATTAATATTTGTTTCGATATTTAGAATCTTTTTGCCTTTTTCAGTTGACTTGTGGTCGAAAATAATAACGATATGCAGCGCGGGGAATAAACGGGAAACCTATCTCGCGTAACGAGTGCGGTTAACAAACGAACGATCGGCGGTGGGGTAATAAATCAGGGGATAACGGATTTACATGCACGGTACGAGTTCAGCGGGTTCTTTGTTATCGTTTTTGTTCATATTTCAAATCGATAATGCTCGTTCCATGGCCAGGAAGCGGTGACTAATAGCTGGCTAGATCGGGCGCAGTTCGTTTCGCTCGTATAATTTATCTGTCCCCAAATTTCGCCCATCTCTGTTGCATTTTAAAATTCGAACGAATTCGCGAGTGAAAACTTCATTTCGATGGAAACTATTATCCGTTCGATAATTTCAAATCTAACTTGACTGTTTCTTTCCTTTTGCAGATTAAAATTTCCTCGCGGATCGAGAGCGTTTAGTTGACGAAGAAGATGAGGATCTTCCAGGAGGAATTAGTGCGTTGCAGGAGAAAACAGGTCTTTCCACTGAGCAAGCCACGTACGACAGCTTTCGACGTCGAGACCACGTACGCGGAGGTGGTCCGAGACAAGAAGAATCGTGCGAAGAAGTACCATGGTCCAGATTCGCAGCTGTATTCGGCGATTTATCCTTTGTTTTGCATAATGAAGGTGTTCGGTTTGGCGCCATACGACTTCAGAGGCGACGAAATCGTGCCATCGAAAGCCTGCCTTCTATTTTCCTTCGCTTTCATGGTTCTTTATTGCCACATCATGTATAGGGTGTATATAAGATTCATTTCCGTTAAAAGGAAGAAAGCGTTTCTTAACGTGGTCGAGACTACTAAGGTAAATTTCTCGTTTTTATGAGGATTTCCGCGTCTGTGTATTAGACGTAACGAGTCAACAGCACGACGAGGATCTATGTTTGCACGATGTTAACGTAATTACAGGTAACCATCAACTACTTCGTCGCTATGTACGAGCTCGTTGCGACGATATTCAGGAGGAAAGCATTGAGCCAAGTTTGGAACGCTCAGCAAGATTTGGACGAGAGGCTGAGCCAACTAGGCTACCCACGCAAAGAGACGAAAACCGAGATCGCGATGTGGACTCTTTTGATCAGTCAGATCGTTGTCTGGACGGCGGTTAATCAGAGTGGGATGTACGCTTTTGGAGAGACTTGGCTGTTTAACGTGAGCTACATGTGCATTTACATCGGCACCGCGATATCCGTGTATAAGTTCATCGGAATGGCCAGTTTTCTCGGTCAACGCTTCCATCAGCTCAATAGGATCGCCAAAGAGAACTTACCTCCTAGCGTTGGATACAAAAGCAGTACAGTCAGTAGGCAGGTGGAGTAGACACAGTTGATTTAAACGGGCTTAATGTAAGTTTCGTTCGATCGCGCGAACAATGACGGGACGTAAAAATGCTTTCATGTTTGCTCGAGAAAGACCATCCAAGATTTGCACAACCAGTTGATGCTAATCAGCGAGACACTGAGTTCTCTTTATTCGTGGTCGCTATTGTTCTGGGTTGGAAATCTCGGCGTACACAGTATCAGCAATCTGTATTTCATCATCGATAATATCATCTTGTCGGCCTATAAGGACATAACTTGGCCTATGATACTCAACATGTGTTGCTGGCTGATCGGATTTGTCACGCAGCTTTTGGCCATTCACGTCGCCTGTGATTATACGATAACAGAGGTAGCGTCCATCGTTTCCTATTTTATTTGACATACCACCTGTTACGGATTCACGCGAATTTTAGGCTAACTTCATGGGTGCGATCCTCATCGAATGGGAAGCGAGAACGATTCGGAGATTTCCTCACGATGCGAGTATCCCACTATAAATTCCGCTTAATCGATTATCGAATAGCGTACAATTGTTCAATCGTTCGTCTCTTTCGCAGGATTCCGTTCTTACTTCGCTGAGCTTTTTGAATAGACGGCTCCATTTCTCTGCCGGCGGCCTTTTTGATATAAAGTTGTCATTGCTCTGCACGGTAAGGCATTTCCTATCTGTCTCGGAGAAAAGGAAGCTTTAATTGCAACGAGATCCAACTTTCCACTTTACGCATCAGACAACTCGAAGAAAATGCGTCTCTATCTCGATCGTTCCAATTCTCCGATTCTGCCTGCGATCTCGCGAAAGCAAAAGATTAATTGAATTCTGTTGAATAATCGCGATTTTCAAATGTTGCCGAAGAATCGTAAATTGCACGGGGAAAAAGAATTCGAGAAGATACCGTAACCCACTGCTCGATTTCTTTGTTATGTTTCATTTGAGCCGTCGAAGTTTACCCAATTTCCAGATGATACTCCATCGATATCTCGAGTCGCGGCAATCTGAATACGTCGTTACGTTTTACCACTCGACCCGTCTTTTATGCTAGCACGCACCCAGACAAAACATCAGACAAAAAGTTAATAGCTCGTTCAAAGTCGTTGATCGAAAAAGCATCCCGATTGTTTACAGTTCGTCGGAGGGATGTCGACGTATCTAATCATCCTTTTGCAGTACCTTTGAGCTTCGATGGATGCTCGAAGTGAAGATGCTCGATGTAAAAGAGAAGTAAGAAACGTCCCAAGAGATTCAATAAAATCAATTCGTTTTTTTCACGTTGGATACATTTTTCATCGAATACCTTTTCCTACGTGTTTCCTTCGGAGCGACTCTATTTCGTTGAAACTACTTTCCCACCGGTAAGTACTCCGCCCAGATTTTTCACGCGCTACCGAATCCATATATCCCTGCATTTGCATAGGAATTGCATTCGTTTTTGCCAAAAGGTACCTCGTTTGGACCCCAAGGAATCGATTTTCGGAATTTTTCCGGAATTTAGGCTGCAACTCGATGGAAATTCTCTTACTACGCGAAGAGCAGGTGCAACTATCTATCGCGCTTTTGCTCGGTAAGTAAAAGCTAATCAGCGATACCGCAGGGTACATCGCGAGGGAGTTGTAACAGCTCCAGGATTATCCTCGAACATGGTATTCGAAGGAAAACCGATCGACCGGCCAATTATAGTCGACGTGCGTTTAACTGGCCGGTTAAAACGATCATACGGGAACGCGATTTCAAAGAAGATCAACTTGCGCTCGAAGATACGTTATCCTCTGCAATAAACTACTTGTAATCAACCTACATGCAAACTTTATCGTTCCAGGATGGTGAATGGTATTGGAACGTACACGACATCTATCCTGTATCTTCGCTACTCTGCTGCGCTTATGCACATTTGCCAGGGCATGAATTTTCTCGTAAAAAATTTTACGACTGCAGTGAAATCGCAGGACGTGAAATCATCGGGTTGTGAGACGGATCTGACTTTACGGGAGATGTGTCCTTTCGGTATCGACTTTCTGCCAGGATTATGAACGAGTCACCAGAATAAGATTATACGTTTAATCGAGCTTAGATACACTCGAACTTGAGGGCTGTCTCTCGGCAGAAGAATCGTCGAATAGAAAGGTAAATAGAATTTTTATGTTGGTTGGCTCTGGTGAAATTTAAAGTACGACCTTTTCGGCGCAGCCAGGGGCAAAGAAGAAATAAAAAAATCATTGACACCGGACACCGTGAACGAAGACACGTTGCAGCAATTTTCTACACCATCACCCTGGAAAATTGCTTCTTCTCTCGTTCTGCCGACATTTCCTTTCTTCCCCGTTATACGCAACCACCGGTGTTGCATGCCAATTCCTCTTGGTACTCGTGTAACTTTGTTAGCCCATTAAAATCATCACGGGATTCGTAACCCATTTAATTAAAATATCAACCGTAACTCTTCTACTGCCAGTGGCGCCGCGAATCTCGTTACCAGAGACATTTCTTGCGTTTCCTTTCAAACATCCATCGATCGTCTCTCTAACTTCAATACAGAACTTAATACCAAATTGAAATTTACAAAGTAAATTCGGTGAAACTTATTTTCTGAAACTCTCGTTCGTTCGAGAGTCATACAAAGGATGTAAAAAGTTCATTTCCTTCGCGGTCGCTTCCTTATTCGATTCGGGAATCCAGGAAGAGACATGAAAGAACGGATCACCCTCGCGCTAACTTTTGTATTCGTTTCGTCGTCGTTTTGGACGGTTACAGGCAAATGGATTAGTTTTGTCACTCGAGTGACCTTCTCTCGAAGCTTCCTCAGAACTGCGATGAATAACTGTTACATTTTTCTGAGAAGTCGACCAGCCACGACGAGAAACGTGCAATCGCATACGGACAAACAGTGCGGTAAAGTGATCGTAGACGGCAAACGATACAACCAATGGTAAGAAAGTTTAATCCCCAAGGTTTCTAAAGGCTGAGACGTGGTTGCGTTGACTTCAATCCGGGATTTAAGTCGTATTCGCGTTGCCGTTGGGGTAGGTCTGCTCTTTCCTGGAAAACAAAGGGTAAGCTTCCAAAGGAGTTCGGCGGTCTCGCAGGTCTACGTTTCCTAGCAGGATGGCGTTTCACAAATCTTAATCTGCCAGGGATTTGTGACTTTGAGTTCTACTTTTCGTCGACCCGATCTTTCCTGGCCTACCGGAGTTATTCCGGGGCCGGCTAACGAACTCGTTACGTTCAATTAGCGTTTCGCGCGGCTCGTAAATTAGCGCAAATTAATACGATCAATCGGAGCGCGGTGGAGAACGATTCGATAAATTAGAAAGAGATATCGCCACAGCTTGGCTGCTGTAATTAATCCACGTGAAGCTCGCGACCGGATCGATCTGGCCGAAGGCTCGTTAAATTATTCCAACTTTTCGGCAATGCAAAGAGCAGATTCTATAAGAGTAAATTGTCGATCGGTATCGGATCGTGTATCTTCGTTTCTCTTTGAACAATCGACGTAAACGATCTCTGAAACGTCGTTCTCTAATTAATTGGTATCAATTGCTGGCGAACCGATGCAGCGTAAACCGACCTGATTCGTCTAATTTTATTGGTTACCAAAAGCAGATACGATTTATACCGATCTCCGCGTATTGCATCAGCGATCACGGACTAATTACGGTCCGCTGATTAATAACTGCTGAGCTACGAGCTTCGTCGTGTTAATTCGCTTTTTAATTCGCTAATTTTCCACCTCTTTCAACGGAAAGCAAGGTTTCCTCGATGCTCCGACATCCCACGCGAACTGGTTGGCTGTGTTATTAAAAGAGGGTGCAAGCAAGGAGGAGTTCTCAAGATATTCTTTCCCGGATTGTCTTCATTCGACGTAATTAATTAATGATACGCTTGTTCAGAGGTTTCAGAGGGATCTTCGTATGCCGCATACGTAATCCGAGTCTAAACTACAGCGTTGATATTGAGATCTAGGCGAACATACATGTGTTTGCAACGCAAGCTCATAAATCTATGTCTGCGTATGTACATATCTATCGTTAGTCGGGAACCGTGTAACTCGTTACATGCAGCCTGCCAGAGTTTGCGTTATCACTAACGAACGGTAACATCGGACCTCCTCTCTGCTTCCGACATTTACTCCTTTTTATCTTCTTACTTTGTGTCAGAAACCAGAGTTCTACTTCGTCGTTCTTTGACATTGCGACTACATTGCGTGCGTAGATAATAATGCACAAAGTCGCACGAAGAAAGCAAACACGTACGTAATTTCACGCCAACTTTTTTAAAAGCAGCTACACATTTTCATTTACGCTAAAAGTACTGACAAGTAACGAGCTCTTAAATAGAACGATGACACGACGGAGATAAATGAGCGTATATATTACATTTTTATTTCGATAAAGGTAGACCTTTTCCAAAAGCAACGGCACACGCTTGCCGGCAACCGCAGAAGCGAAAAAGGTGAAAAATCATTTTGACTGATTCGATACTTCTGGCCTGGGTTGAAATTCAATACTTTTGACGCATCGCTGTGACGCAAGTAGATGTTCATACCATGCTCGGTGAAAAACTTCGAAATCCTGTAGCTTTTTACAGTGGTTTCCCTGTCACGGGACTAGTAAACCACCAGTGGCCCCGAAAAATCCACCGGCCTTGACACGTACACCCACCGACAGCGTACGTGCATTTCGCTACGTTCGGTATTTGCAGCAGTACGCTAATGGCTAGCCATCAAGACCCACGCTTAGCACCCACGTCACACCGTGACCGGTGCACACGAGCTTCTACGTCACTCTACTTTCCACCGTTACCAAGATTCCACCGTTATGACCTCACGAGCACAGAGACATTTACTTTCATAATGTCACAGCATAAGCTCCTACCACCCTCGCGAAGTAATCAGAATAAGGACGAACGTTGATCCCACGATACGAACCGTGTTCCCGACGATAATGTTTCATCATTCTCTATTATTATTTGACAACGTAAGCGATAGCCTTGCAGATGAAGCATATATCGTTGGTACAGAGATTCTATTGCACGCTGGACAAAGAGTTCTAGCTTAATATCTTCGTTCTTCAAATCGAATTATTTTACAAATGTTACCCAGGTCGTTCACGGATTCTATCCTTTTAATTCCAATCTTGCAAGAATATCTAGCCGATATCGAAGGAGCAGGGTTTCCGATTAGATCGCGATGGAGGACGGGTACAGCTTGACTTTAAAAAGTTATCTAGACGTCGAATGAAAACCCTGGGTCGTTGGATGTGTAATTGGAAATTGGATTCAAAATATCGGAACGGTATTACATGGATGTGTGTAATATATAAAGTTAGATAATATTGGTAATTCGAAAGAGCAACTAATTGCTTTCATTGTTTCAACGTCGACGATGCTGGAACATCAACGCTATCTATCCTATGGAAGTTAACTTTGGCAGGATTCGGTTCGATAGATCCGATTAAGAAAATTTGTCAGGGCCGGCGATCGAATCGGTCTCCATCGTTATCCCTGCTTTGTTTACGGCCACTTTAAGCTCTAGCGTAGCAAGCACGGACCGTCGCGTCACAGAGATTACGACCACCCTCTTTTTGTTCATGGAGATCGCGAGAATAGATTATTCAAGGAGTCACGCTTCTTAAAGTCCCAAGGCAGTCCGTTGGAATTTTACTTTCCATTAGCCTAAGAACCTCCTCTATGTACGAAAAGATATACGAATCTCTTGAAATATATAACGTTGCGAGAATTTTTATTGTATATAAAAAAGTATTCCACAATATAAGCGTGTCTACGTACAGTCTAAATTGTACGATAAATAAATCTGTACAATTTATCGAAACACTTATGTCTACGTATATCTCACTAGCAGTTTCTTACAATTAGATATATGGCACAAATACGTAATACTGGTGAGGTTTTAAGATCAAGGTATAACGCTAAAGCTAGTTCTCTGTAAATATTTCCTTTCAGAAATATACGAGACTACGTAGAGTTCTTTTCCTTGCTTCTAATTGTTTCTCCTAGCGGATTACTCTATTCTCGCATCCTTGTTTTCAACGTTTTCAGCCAAAAAACGAAAGGAGCAAGTATCTCTTTTAACTCTAAAACATTACGCACGAAAATGGAAGTCTTTACAACGTTTCTGCCAGAAACGGCAAGATTCGGTAGCGTACGCCATTTTTCACAATTTCATCCAGTTTACAATTTTTCACTCGATCACGTATTCTAATTTTTAATAGATACTAAAATATCATGTGGTATTCACGATTAAATTGAAGTATAAAGTTAAATCGTTTAAAAGAAAAAGAATTATTCTCCGCGTGTCCAAAGATCTCGAAAAATATTTCTCACGAAATATACGAGACTTTATCGCGTGACAAAGGAACGCGTTCCTTATAATTAGTCCGAGGTGTACAGTCGTTTAAAAAATACGCGTACAATCGTAAAACGCCATCCATCTAATTCTATAAGCATTTAAAAAGCATACGTTCGCTTTAAATCACACACTCATAAATTACAAAATCAAGCGCTAAAACTACTAATCTCGATCATTTGTACTATCAACATGTAAGAAAGTTTGTACTGTTACGCTTACAAATTATTTCCAGTTTAGGAAATTTGATCAGCAAAGAGATAGTCAAGTAATATTAAAATCTGGAAATAACTCGCATGAATGATTCTCCCAAAGACTACACTCGTATTCTAACACTACAAGTATAGAATATAACTATACTATACGCAAAATATTTGATGGTTTAATTTTACGATAAAAGCGGTGAATCTCACCGGAGGAACTACGGACGTGTAACAATGGACAAAGATTCAGGCGAACTTAGAACGCAGAATTCTGCTAGGGTTGGATCGCTGACCGCGCGCACAGTTTCGCTGTTAAAGTAAATCTTGGTGTTCCTTGGCTTGATGGTAGCGTAGTGAGGTTCCGACTCGTGCGGGACCAGAGAATAGATCTTGGAACTGACTTCAATCCTCATGCGAACGCTCCTCCTCTTTAAAGAAAGGGCGTCCTCGTAAACGCTGGACCTAGGTCTCTCGATAGTTTGCGGCTTCGGCACGTCGTAAATCGGTTCCTGTTCTATGTTCGACTGGCACTTCGAATGTATCTCGCTTTCGGACTTGGACAAGAATCTCCTAGGGATATCGTAGTGGCTGGCAGCGAGCGAAGCGCTGCGACAGGAAGCCGACGAACAAAGATCGTCGCAACTTCTTCGGAACTCTACCTCGTACATGTCGTTCTTGACGATCATCACCGATTCCTGGCTGTTGCGACATTCGTGAGAGTTGCAAAATTCCTGAGGCTCGTCCATCTTTGCCAGGGTAACGAACGGATGCTTCGGGATCTTGGAAGTGCGAGGATGTTTCTGTATTCCGTCTAGGACCTCGTTCCCCGGAGACGGACTGCGAGCTTTCTTGGACACCATTTTGCGATCCAACGACATGGTGACCATCTTCGAGGGCGGATAGGATGGTCCGAGATCCAGCTTCACGTCTTCGCGTGGTACCTCGGTTAGATGCAGCTGCTTCGTGCTCTTTTTCCTGCAATACGAATAAACGTGTTAGTTTCAGTCGGTTAAAATATTATTTTAAGGTCAACTTACTCTGACGTGTCACAGAACGCTTCATCCTCATCGTCGTCCAACGTATTCTTTGATTTGAAGGTTTTCAGAACAGCTCTTCTGTTTGCTTCGATATAACTGTTCTCCTGTTGAAGCAAAACTTCCGTGATGGAAATCAGAGAAGTCAAAGAGGAAGAGGAGCAGGACTTCTCGTCGTATCCGGAATCTTGGAACTCTCGAGACTCCTCACTCAAGTTCCTCTCCGAGGAGAATAGTTTGTTTTTTTTCTCCAGCTTCCTACCGGTCAGCGAATAGAGCAGTTTCTTCAGCGACCTCTTTCGTGGCAATTTCTTCCCTGTAATGGGTATCCAATCGATGGAAGTGTCCTCGACTTCGATCGGTTTCTTTAGATACGCTCCCACTATTTTCGGAGTTTTGTCGATGCCTGAAATTTTCTGGAAGTCCAAATTAGACTCGTTCCGTGGTAACTCATTGACCATCGTACTGGTCTTGGGAAACGTATCCGTGGGCAGAAAAATAGTTTCGTCGGGTTCCGGCAAAGTTATGTCGAGATCGATACCCTCCATCGTTCTTGTATCGTCGAGAGATGACATCTTTATCGAGCTGAAATGAAAATTGGATCTTCGACTGGATGCCTCTTTATCGAACTTGAAAAGACTCGAGCAATCTGAACTAGAATCCTTCGAATCTTGACGTTCCAGACCCAAGGGGCTCGAGTAAATCTCCGACGAACTTCTGTTTGCATTTTTCAACGGAGACGAAAATGTTTCCAATTTTATAGAGCTGTTGGAAGTCTCCGATTTATTCTTCGGCGACACGTAAAAAACACCCGACCTCCTATTTCCGCTTTTCATCTCGTTATCTACGCTTTTGGGAGAACCATCCACGTCGTCGGACGCGTTCTTGAACGGAGAGCCGAAAATTCTAGACTTCCTTTTTACAACCACCGGTTTATTCTTCGCTGGTAATGGGCTCTGAGATTCATTTGCATCCTCGCTATTTTGCTTCGAATCCGAGGCACAATCCAATTTCTGGGAAGGTATAAACTCATCGTGGTTGCTCTTAAACGGACTGCTGGAGGCTATGGATTTCCTTTTCGGCGCTTCTTCCATGGAAGTGTTCATTTTACTCTTCTCGTGGCTTTCTTGAGCATCCTGTGCAGTCTTTAGATCGTTATAAGTCTTGTATTTTACCTCGAATGCCGCGACAATCTTCTTCACGAAGTTCTTCTGCTTGGTCCCGTCTGCAGCCCCGTCCTGTTTCGAAGGAGAGAGGAAACCCGTCTCGAATTCGCGAATAATACTCTCCAAATCCGGCATCTCTGGGCGTGCCTGTGGGGATCCACAAGTTCTCGGTGGAGTGCCATTCTCGTAGGTGTCGCTGAGCCCACTTCTGTCCAGAGCTTTCATCGTATTTGTCCTTATAGGACTGGCAGAAACTTGGTACTTGCTCGGTGAATAATTCCCAAGCTTCCTAATCCAATTTCCCTTAGGATGCCCTGATCTTCCCACCTCGTTCTTCCTTTGTTCCTCCTTTTCGCTCCTGTACTCCACGTTCAGCTACAACGGAGAAGAAAAGGTAAATATACAAGCGCGCTAATCCAATTTTTTCCTCTTTGTTAAGCATTGCATTATCGCGGAATTTCCAGAGATAATAGAGCAAGCAATGTCTCTAACAAACCCACCTCTTCGTTGCTACTCTTCTTCAGCATACGGTGCAGAAACATATTCATTTTTACCGCGTTCATTTTGGATTTTCCACGCGTTATTTAAAATTGCGACGAGCAAGTTCTACCCTATTATCAAATTACCACAATTGTCCAAGGTAAAACACGTAAAACGGATTCTATTCGCTGATCGAGTACGTTGATACGCAATTCACATTTTATCGCGGAATCTCTTACGCGCAGAAAACAGAGTCTATTCGATCTCGAATAATTGAAATTTTATGAAATTTTACACGCTCCGATTGAAGCAACGCTTTCAACTGACTTCCACGATGTCGAGACGTCGAAATTTTACTATTGAATGAGGGTTAACCGGATAACGCGGCCTATTTGTACCTGCGAGACGTTGGGGTAGGTAATTGCCACCTTCTGTTTGCCGATTTTTCGCTGCTAAGGGAGGGGATAGACCGTTCAAACGTTACAAGCATTCCTTTGATTAATTTTTTAACCACTTCTCTTGACTTAAACGCTATTGGTTTCCATTCTTTATATTTTTCACATTTTATATTTTCAAACTACCGGAAAGTTAGCTTTATGCAGTTCCGAATTGATATATGCAGTGTCCATCGCGTAGCATGTACATATGGGAAAACAGTTTCCACTTCACTCTATTTTCGCTGCGAAACAAGCAATTTGCGTGGAAATCGAATGAAAGTACGCAAGGGATAGCAGATAGGAAGAACACCTGCGTGGAAAAGCTGTACCGATGATTAATTGTTTTTCATTTTCGAAAATTCGTTTCTGTTCCGATTAAAAAATCGAGCAAACGCGATAGCAAATGGAAATGAAAATAACACGAATTGCAACGGTGGCGCGATTCGACGTGTGAATAATTCCAGGCCTGGAAACGATAATTGGAGGCTACGAATATTGGAAGGAAAAAGAAAGAAAAGAACAAATCGCGTATATTTTTCTTCGACTAATATCGTCTTGCACGAATACCAAAGATCAAACGTATCGTTTAGCGTAGTTCCTCCTGGACCTCGGCAATAGCGAACACTGTTACGTGTATCGATACCGACATCGATTTCCCATCTATTACAACCCGATCATGCAAATTTCCCGCTCGATTGGTGAATGCAAATTTCACTGCCGATACGGAGACACGCCCATCTCAGTTTCTGCAAAACTAGGCTCCTTGCTCGATCCCCGCTTACGACTATACCTGCCAGGACGACGAGTTTCCACGAGAATGACTGGCAGTAAAACAATATTTATCCGTATTCTGGGCTCTTCCAACGGGACAGTGTATTGTTCTCGCTAGGAAATACTGTCCCATCTACCTACCGTCGAAATCGATCGACGTTCCACGAATACCCTATGCACGCATCGATACCTAATATCCATCGGGGAATAGGAGGAATCGGGAAGAATCTCGAGCAGGCGAATTCCATCGAAAAAGTCGACCCATGCGCTGGTTCGTTATTAAAAATTACAGAAGGAAATCCGAAAAATTGCAGGGAAGAACGTGGAACTATCGCAATTAGAACCAATTTCCCCCGTAGTCCTGCGAATACCCGAGAACCACCGTCGGGATATCTGGCAGGATTAAAGCCCAACATCCTCGACGGTCGGTTACCATTCTGCAGATTAATCGAATTCTGCAACATTAATTGCGTTCCAGAAGAGACGCTTGCTGAGTGATACGAGTAAACGTAAGGCTCGCCAGAGTTCTAAACAAGTGGGGAGTCTGTGGAATTTCGCGGACGCGAATCAGGCGAATACTCGCTCAACTCGTCACGCTTATTAAACATTCTACGAAATCGCGATATCTGGAATTTTCCATAATTTTCCACGAAACTATATTACCCTCTCGTTCGCTTGAAACCTTTTATTTTATTTCTACCATTTATTTCGTATAATCCGAATTTCTAAAAGAGTACGGTGTTTTTGAAAAACATTGCAGCGAAAGAACAGACCTCGGCGTTGAAATTTAATAAATCTGTGCCCACGAGAGAAGAACGGTATTATAGATGAATGGTTTCCGAATCTCGAGCAGATATCGGAGAGAAATCCGATAGACCGTGGAACAAGATTGTTTCGGTTTTCTTTGCACAAACGGAATTAAAAGATATAAAACTGTGTCGGGTAGCGATGAGCCTGGGTAAAGAAATGGAATTTCGCGACGGATGAAATATCAATAGGAAAAAGGGGAAAAAGGGGATCGCTGGTCACGACGAAAATTACGGTATTTTCCTATTTTGCCGGCTTGTTCACCGGGACAGAGGAGCAATCAGCTCGTACCTACCTTTCCCGATGCCCTCAACTTCCTCTTCCTCCAATTCGTATCGAATATCACATTGCACTAATCGATCGACGAAATTAAATACGACAGACAAACGAAGCGAGCAGGTAAAGAGAGAAATTGGATTTGTCGTTATCCGTGCAACGTTCAACGCGAATCATTTTCTTGAAACTAGAGATTAAAGCAACGCGATCGCTGGCATGTTTATCACGGATGGTTAACGCTAATTCTTAATGGATAATGTTATAGCTGTAAAAAAAAGTAAATTTTTGTTCCTCGATGTGAACGCGAAGAAAATAATTTTCATCGAAAATTCTTGTACCTTTTACCTGAGATAACCACGCTGGCCTGGTCGTACAGAGTCCCGCTAATCTATATTTATTGTCGGGTGTACCCTGGGCTCGATACATGGCACAGGCTACTTCCATTGTCACATAACTGTCCTTCGTTTACCGGGATTACAATGCGGCGTATACCTGATGCGATTTCTAGAAATTATCCAGTTATCTTACCCAGCCATACACCAAATTCGAATATAACGAACGAGCAACGAATCTTTCTATTTCCAACTCATCGTATGCGAAAAAATTCGTACAGAGATCCTAAAAGAAGATGTTCGATGATGGGAATACAATTGCCTGTGGCGTAACTGTTGCCAGAGTTCGTCGAGCTTGGAGCAAATGCAAACTCCTACCCAATTGCACTCGTCCACTCGTTTGTCTAGGAAGTTTCACGGTAAACAAATGCAATTGAAACACGGTGACATAATTGGAGCTCGAGCGTCAATCAAAGCCAGTTACACGGTAATCAGTATCAGAAACTGTTACGAGCTAGCTAAAGCCCTTCTTCTAATTTGTCGGATCCGTTTCAGTCTAATTTATGCAAGACCCGCTGTTATGTTTCGTGCCTTCGATTATTTCATTCAAGGAGGATCGCATTATGTTCTCGGCCTTCGTTGCCATCGTCCCGAGAACAATGTGAAATATAACAATTCCCGGCAAGGGCTAGGTTGCCGTGGATAGAAGGAATCTCGAAAGTTCCTCTCGGCGACGGTTAACGATTTTAAATTAACACGACCATTAACGAGTCGTTGAAATTAAAGACCTCGTTGTCCTTTGAACGGCACAAAGACGTTCGATCAAAGTGCCATAACCGCGAGGGTGCTTAATCCCGGCAATAAAAACGTGGCTGGTTTTGCTCGAATGTGTATTTCTCTCGTAAAAATCCAATAGAATAGAGGAAATTTATCGTTCGTTTAATTCCACCTGTCTGCGCGCACGTCTTACGCTTTAATCCGTATTTACGTGGCAAATACGTGACGGAACGTATCGCTTCGTTTAATTCGAGGTACGACGGGGTATTTTTATTAGAACAATTAAGCTGGCCGCACGAACGGGTCGCCTAGATTAGCAGAAATATCGAGGAGAACCGTAACAGCTTTGGGGTAAATAGTCTTCAGCAGTCGCCGCTTATAATTGTGGCTGTAGATTCCTATTTCGCGACAAACGGGAATTAATTATACCGGAATCGCTTCCAGCAAAATGGAACAATAAGATTACACGAATGATTTGGGTCCCTGGGCGGAGCTGCACCTGGTCGAAAATACGATCCGGTGCATGCAAACTGACCTGAAAATCGAGCGAACGCGGAAACGTATCTTTACATTTATTACCGTGCAGTCAGCTGCCATTGTTACGAAGGGGTAGCTTCGTTCGAGCTTTTTGTCCTCTCCATACCCGCGGGCCGCCGAACTTTCTGCTTTGGTTTTCCCGCAAAAAAATGTCGGTTACCCGCCAGCGAAGTTCGCGTGCATTCAATTACGCCGCGGTCGTCGATAATTGGAGACGGCTACGAACTATGAACGACTAGGCGAGCAACTATCGCCGAATCGCTCCGTTAACTTCGTTAAGACTCGTGTCGCTCTATCGGAGGGAAACTGTGGAATTTCAGAGATGACTCGGGCGCCAACAAGAGTGGCGTGTTTAGAATTCAGCATCGTGCTGATCTTTGACCTACTTCTCTGTTTGATCTGTAGCAGCGCTTGCGTGGGTGGATTAGGATGAAAATAAAGTAGTCTGGCGTAGACAGAATCGGTCGTCGCGGCGCCAAACGCATCGATTCCCTGAAAATTCCGGAAAAACCTTCACGTATGCGGTCATTAGACCTGCCAGCTTAACGATCTTCCCGCCTCGCGTTAGAACAGACCCGAATACAGAGTGCGCCCGATTTTCGGAGCATCTCGTGTTTGCTATCCGCAAAAATAATCTATGTAAATAGAAAAAGAGACGAAGAGAAGTAATTCACCGTGAATTAATCATGGATGATCTTCGCTAGTGCTTAATCCTTCATAACTCTGGGGTCCATCGTGCATCATTTGCCAGGGACCTTTAATCATTTATTTCCCTGACAGATATAAGCAATCAACAAGAACTAACTCGGTTATGAGTTACGTAGACTAGTTCATTTTAGATGCACGATCGATAATTTATAAAGGAAATGACGCAAATTTCTTTCCACCCGCGACTCCGAAACTCTGGATTTTGTATTCCATCGGGAATCGCGTTGCAATATTTCAACTTGAATTCGTTAAATTCGTTAAGTTCGTTAAATTCATATTTGCCATTGTCGCGTTTCGTACATTTATTTTAGCTACCTCTTTTCCGTAAAGAACGAGGATAATTGCACGAACCAACGAATGAACGAGCGACCAAAGGTCTCCGGGAAATTAAGGAAAGGGCATTGGGTAGGATGTCGTAAACCATGTTTGGTAAATTGACCCTCACCTCCCACCTCATCCGTTACCTTCGCTTTAAGTAAGGCGTCCACCTTAACGACTCCGTCAAAATTAATTAAACACCCATCCGTGCATCGTTTACATGAGCCATTTCGCGCACCGGTTCTTCCGCTCTATTTTATTCCGTTTTCGTAGAAGTTTCATTGCAACTTTTGCCATGTTCAACTGGATAAAATCGTCGTCACCGAGCACAATCGGCGTGGGCGAATCTAGAACTGGAAGTTATTTTCCAAAAATACGTCGAGAAAAACCGATCTCGACTTCGTTGACATGCGATCCAGAGATATCGGTGAAGCTCGAACTGGAAAATTATTTTTCGAACACGAGCAAGTCCACGGTCTTCAGCAGAAGCAAACGATTTTCGAGAAGAATCGCGTCCATGTTCCAAAGAAAACGGAAGAGTGTCCGTTTGATGGACAAAGAGAGGGAGAATCGATCGACGTGCAGTTTGTTGGACGAGATTACGGACAAGGACGTGAGTCCAGACTCGGGAGTGAGTTTCCTGAACGAGGAAGAAATGAAGAAGGCCAAGCGACGTCGTCGAAAAACCGTGGCAAATATCTTTTTACTGGAGCGTAAGAAGAAATTGTTCAAGAGGAAGCCACTGGACGATTATGCAAAGAGGAAATTGCAAATTTCTCAAGACTCGGGATGGGAAGGGGCGTCTTCTTCGTCAGGCTCGTTATCCTCTTTGGCAAATGAAGTAGCTGTCTTCAGCACGTCCTCGCCAATTACGAAAACCGATTCGGAGAGGAAACAACCGCGAATTTCATTAAAGGACAGGAATAACACGGTCGTCGTTCGTAGAAAAACGGTTTTGTTTTTCCGTGCCGGTTCCACGAGGTCCTCAGGGGTGAGCTCGGGGTTCGAGAAAAACTCCGGAGGACTGCTCGACGATAAATCACCCTTTTTATCCGATTCCTCGCTCTGCGCGAGCCGGAACGGTTCCAATTCGAACGATATCAACGTCAACGAACGCGGAAGCACCATCGACGTTCCGAATAACTTCGCAAGCTCGAACTTGGCTGCTTCTCTCGACTGTCTCACGCATCTCTCGACGAATTTGAAAGAAGACAGCGAAGACTACGGGTCAGAGTGCGACACGCCGGGAAACCAGAAGGAAAAACGCGCCAATAAGTTTCTTCGGAAACTTTTCTCGAGAAGTATCAAGTGCGAGGAAGAATTAAATCTGGTGAAGGTCAGTAATTCCGAGAACTGCATTCCTAGCTACACGAAACCTGCGTCGAAGAATGCAGAAAGACCGGCGTCCGCGCCTGCCAATCTCGTCAAATTTGATGCAAGAAGAATTGACTCATCGACGAATGTAAAGGATGTTTCTTCCGACGAATCCTCGAGACAATATCATGCGAACGGAAACAGCTCCAGCAGAAGAGTGAAATCGTGGATATCGAAATCGACCGACGAATTATTCGACGATAATTCTCTTTCCTTTTTCAACGACGTGGCCAAATTCAGCAGTCTCAACGATCTATCCTACAACACCTTGAGACACAGTAATTCGGACGATCGCAAAAGCTTTGTTAACCAGACGTTGAACGTGGCCAGAGAAAAATCTACCGATAACGTGGAGATGCAGCAACTTTCTTTTCACCTCGGGTACGAACAAGATAACAACGACAGCAGGTTCTACGATAGCCTTAGTAGCTCTTACGTCATCACGATGTACGTTTAGTAACGTTGAAAGATTTATAAAGACAATTAGATTAGACGTAAAATATAAGGAATGCGAGAATTTGGTATGTACTGTTGTATTTGACGTGCGTTTATCTCTAGCGAATATAACGTAAGGTTTTAGAGAAGAGGAAGATTATTAAATGTAAATTAAATCGTGAAATCAATCTTTGCCTATTGTTTACAGAATTTTAAATAGAAGACAGCGAATCAATTTTCAGGAACTCTATATTTAGGAGACGCGAGGTATCGATGTTTCACGGACGCGGGGGTGTGTTGATCGTAAAAATCCGAACGCTTTCGCAAAAAGAAAAGTATCTTCGTTTACCGATAGATGTACCATGTATCGAATACCTGTGAAAAATCCCACGCGTGCATGTATGTTAAATAAAAACAGATTCACTTAAAAAACTGTCCATGAATTCCATCTATTCTTTATTCCATTGATCGAGCGATAGTCGCGTTATTGGCAAATGTAACGACGAAAATAACCGCGAACGAAGGTTTATCTCGAGTATGACGAGTGTCAGCAGGGACAATGCTGAACAAATTTGATCGTGGCAATTAATCAATCGCAGTGTGCCTTTGAAATGTAATCGTTTAATTATATTACGAGTGAAGAGAGCGAATGTTTTAGGCATCGTTATTTCCAGGCCGAATAATTCTGTTTAACGAAAGGAGGTCAATTGCGAAATTATGCGAGAACAGGAAGCCCTGGCCACTGTGACTATGAGGGTAACGAAGACTATCGTGCTCGTTGAACAACAGTAACCGAGAGTTTACGTAGCACGAAGCGTCGTCGACGTAAAATATAACGATTGATTTCATAACTCGGTCATTTCCGATACATTTTAAAGCTCAGCGAATCGCCAGTAAAATGCTCGCTCCGATGTAAATTGCTAACGAGCTTCGTAACTTTTTCTCTAACATAAATTCGTCTTCCCGATAACCGACCGATTTTTCCGGCTGGCGCCGAGTTTAGCACCGGGTAGAGGAGACTTAAGACGAAAATAAAGATGCAACTTCTAAAACGTTACTTGACTCCGTTTTCTCTTCCACCCTTCTGTCTCACCCTGTTGTCGCACCCAGTACGATCGCGACGTTAAGATGACTGTTTGGAAAGTTAAACGCTAGCTATCTAGCTCCGCTGCAGGCCATTGAAGGAGATAAGGAACTCTCGCTGGAGGGTGACGCGAGCGAATCGCGTGGGTGACCACCCTTCAGTCCAAGCACGTATCGCGAGAGAAAAACATTTGATGAAAAATACGCCGACGGGTCCACCCTTTCCCTCGAACAGTTGCCAAAAGAACATGTGATAAGAGCAATTTGCATGATCGTATTCCAGGATCACGCATCGGTATCTCGGATAAATGATTTCGTTCTATCGCCTGTGTCGATTATGTTTAGATCGCAGCTATTTCCCGAACCTCGATTCACACATACAGAGTTACTCGGCCACGAACGAGAGAAAATGGAATCTTTGCATTTATGGTCGAAGACGTCGCTTTCCTCTATATCTCTATAGCCTCGAGAAGCGCAGGAATGGTAGAAGCTGGTAATAGCAGCGAAAGCTGTATCGGGAGACTATCATTCTCGCGTAAATCGCGTCCCTGGTACACGCCCCATTAATTTCGTTGCTCCTGCCAGCTTCGCGAACCATTCTTTTCGTCCAGCAAGCGGCAGACAGTGTACCGCTTCGTCTTTTCTCGTTGTGCACGAAACCGCTTCGTGCCTTGGAGGGTTCGTTAAAAAGGAGCCGATTCTCGAGACAGGATAAATTCTTTCTCGTCGCTTGGGAAAGACAGCGCATACAGATGAGAAATTTTCGGGACGGCCTGAAGACTGACGCCCTTATATACACGCTTTCGCCATGTAGAGAACAACGCCCCGATAAGCGAGTACTCTTTACGAGAAGAGCCCTAATGTCGGATTATAGCACCACGGTGCTACGAAATCCTTCGTGATTTCGCTATTCGGCTATAATTCATCTTGGCTTACCGGTCCGTGCCGTGATAAAAATATTTCTTCGCTCCGATACGTGGTCTCTCGGTGGAAAATCTAATCCCGTGGAAAATCTAGCACAGCGAAATTCGGTTTCTACCTATCTATGCCGATTTGGTTTAATATCGTGGAACAAATCGCAGGAAATCGGCAGCAGGTTTCGGCTAACACGCGGCGCGATGGTTCCATCCTGCAGCCACGATGTTACCTTTATGGAACCAGTTTTTTGGCTACTTCTCCAGACGAGTAACACCGTCGAATACGATTCAATTTCGAGCACAGTAATTCTTATCCTCGTGAGAAAGATATTGCTTCGAACAAGTAAATTCCGTATTTTCCAGATACTTTCCAGTTATTTTCCACTTGTTTTCCCCGGCTCTCGACTAACCTCCGATATCTTACCAGTACACTCTAATAAGTCGAACTCTCGTTCCTTCTCGAGGAATCGTGTTCTCGACAGGCTAAGAGATCATTAGTCCGACGGAAGGTGCACGCGATCCTTAAAAAAATAATTATACCCGATCCACTTCGTATTGATCCAAAACGTAGCCGAAACATAAATCGCAGCTTGATACCCGAGAGGATTCGGTAATCAACCGGCGGACCATTTTTCATCGTTCCTCTAGTCACCCGGTCGAAGTTTAAGTCGAAGTTTAAGTCGAAGTTTAAGACGAAGTTTAACCAGTTTCCAAGAAAACGAAGCTACGGTAATTGCATTGTTTCGTAACGGTAATTACACCGTTAATACAGGTGTTGCAATGGTTTCGTCGGCGCGTAAGACGAGGCAACGGAGAACTTTCGGAAGAGGATGAAACACGTAACAGGGTATATTAAGTAACAGGGCAGTTGCAACCCCGCGAACACGTCTTACCGTGCGAACAATTCCCAAAATTGTTGCAGAAACGAGAAGTTACGCGGCCGAGGATCGGTGCCACAGCTGGCGCGCGATTCGCGGACAAGTACCGGCATATCTGCAATTCTGCGGCCGCAATCCGTGCGAATCACTTTCGCCAAAGGGCGTTTAAGGAACGTCGATACGGTCGAGATAAGTCGCGGGGCAGCGAGAACGATAAAAATTTTACGAGGTAGCCTCGATCTGACTATGGAGGTCTAGCAGGGGATATTAGCGTGGAAAATTGTTAAACGCGGCGAGCGCCGAAACTTTTTATATCCTAGAGGGGTACCAAGAGGAAATTTTATTCCACGCGCACTCGTTCTGGGAAGAAAGAAATATTCGAATAGTCGATTAAAATACAGAGCGATATTAAACTCTTTTGCATAAATCCACTTAGCCAACTTCAAAACGGCATATCTCGGCGAGAAAAAATAGGATTATGAAACAAATTTGATTTCACAGGGAAAGGCTAGGATAAAATGTCGAAGAAAAAGGTGCTACCTCTGGAAAATTTTCGCAAAGATAATTAAAAGGGAAATAATATGAACGGAATATAAATTAGAAAAATTGTATCGAAATAGATATGAAAATGGAATATTCGATGAATTAGTATTGATAAAAGAGGAGGAAAAAGATTCGACACGTTGCTAACAATTCCTTATCGCCGGAACCTTCGATTATGTGATAGATCGTAGCCGATAGGAGATGTTTAGCTGCCTGCGTACACCCTAGGGACTCATGTCGCTGTCAGTCTCTTCGTGACACTCGTACAAAGCACGTGGTGTTGTCAAAGTGTTAGCAAACATACTTTGACAGCTGGAGCATGTAGTCGCGTGTTCGAGCGGGTTCCCAAGGCTATAAGCGAGTTCCTAGCCATCAGCAGACACGCGTGTTACCATATCTGCTTGCGGCTGACCACGGATGGCCACTAATGTATGACTGCATATATTCGTGAATGTTTAATCATGGATTACCACATGCGTTCGCCTGTGGTGTAATCCACGCGCGCATGCTACCACGGGCGATAGCTATCGCGCTTATACTTGTGTGCGCGAATACTTATACACCATTCTTTACCTATTTATACGCGTTTCCGTATTTATTCGCGGGATTCTGCAGGTTATGCCGCACACGTTTCGAGCCAACTCCAAATTTGTCTTCGAGTTCCCGCGTGTAATTGTTATACGTTTGCACGACTTAGCACACATTTTCTCCCGCGATCCTAATTAAATTTCCGACTATGCATGCTTGAAGTTCCGTAAAATTACACGTGCGATTACACGCGCAATTACACGTTTCATTTCGTTCGTATTCGCATTGGCATCGGACTGAGCGGAACTTCGAAAGATCTCTTCAGAAATGAAAATTTACTTGGCTTAAACGTAGAAGCGTAAGTTTATAAAATACCCAGTGAGATTATAAAATGTACATTCAAGGTATACCTCGTTGGAAAGAACCTGAAGAGTCGGACTATTCATATAATGGAGGGTGGTTGGGATTAAGGATCCAACCGCGCGGTTCTCGTTCCGTAGTTACCTCCCTGGGGTGAGACCTGGTAATTGTTACCGTTTCCTAGAGTATATTCTTCCAAATGTGATTTTGAAAACCTAGTACTGCGTGATACCTGCGATAAACTCGATGCTTTGTTATACGATACTGGTGGTTGCAACGGAACTTTTAATAAGGTAGCATCAATTAGTGGCGTTAATTAATTAAACAATTACGAGCTATTTCGATCTTCCAATTCCTTCCATTTATACTTTTTTATAATAATTTTAATATAATTTTATGATAATTTGTCGTACGCGTTGATCTATGGAAAACACAAGTTTTCAATTATAAAAGATATAATTCATGCGTTACGTGTATTAAAGTCTAATTTAATTTAAATATAGCGAGACATGTCGCGTTTTATTTACGAGTATTAAATTTACAAGAAAGATTGTAAATAAACTAAAAGAAATAGAATACATATTATTAAAGAATTAAAATAATATCAAAAAATCAACTCTCAAATTCTAATAGAAACTTGAAATGAATTATTTTCCTATAATAGGAAAATAAAGTTAGAAGATCGTAAATTTTCTTACGCATTTCCTAAAATTTATATTAGAAAAATAGTAAGTATGAAATAAAAGCTTATATATCGATAAATTTTTCAATTCGATAAATCGAGGAACTCACATATTTCTCTATCCTCGTGATTCGCCCCATGAGACGTTTTATCTTCGATTCGTTTCCGACCATGAAATATATCCGTTTTCTGTACGAATCGATTTCTTTTTCTAGCTTTATATGCCTTCAACGTTTTAGATGGAACATTGCATTATTCATCTTTGATATCCTTTATGGTTGTACAGCCACGAGATAAACTGCGCGTCTTATTGTTAAATATTATCTTTCCTTTCGATTAGATCTCTTCATTTTCCTTATTCGATCATCGATCAAACAACGCGTCTAATTGCGATCTATCATCATACTCATTGACTCGTTCGACTCGAGCTTTAATCATCTGTGCAAACACTGGTAACCATAGTTATATAAACGTTAACCCTTTGGTGAAATTAACATGAAGTTTCCAACCTGTTCGTCCTCCAAAATCTAATTCGAAGTTTACGCGCCGACTTTGCAAACTACGTCTTCTTCTCCACTCCTCATCGTTTAATTAGTGATCCTTCTTCCAGGAGTACTCGAAAGCGTGCGTACACGTGTCTAATAATAGCACAGGCATTTTGAAATTTCAAATTCTCCCTCGGTTCTTATCGAGTGATCGATGGCGGTAACAAACACGGTATCGCTGAATGGGAGTAATTCACGGTCGAAGCGACATAAAACATCGATTAACCTGTTGCCATTCAATCCCCTATTCTTAGAAACTAATATCATTTGAATAGAACTAGGGTGAGCTTGCTGATTAAGCTCCCTAAAACCGGCGAGAAATCAGGGATAGTTCCTTCAACCCATTGTTCCAATTACGAACGAACACGATCAGCCACCCATTGGGGAGGATTGGCGTAGGTGTAGCAATACTGACGTCACTGCTGCTTCTGTAAATCGTTTACGCCTTATGCAATATGCATGAACCGTTGTTTAAATCCACGTACCATATGAGAAAGTTTGGAAAATTGCACGAACGAACGCGTACGATCCATAGAAACCACACGGTTAGCAAATAATTCGACTAAACCGATCGTCGTCATAACTCACGTCTGTTTGATAATAGAGAAATCGATCTATAATAGGATAATACCTGACGGTGGATAATACCTGAATGGGGAACTGAATGGAAAAGCAAAAATATTCCGTGTTTTGTCCTTTCCTTATTCTTGATTTATTCTTTTCCCTCTGAACTTTTATACTAATTTTTCTGCAAGTAATGGAGGAAAGATATCACTAGTCTAGGAAGATCGTTAATCTCGAATTACTGGAATTTAGGTATCCGGGCGAAAGAATTTTACTTTCGCAGAAATGAAATGGTTCCATCATAAGAGGGACAATTTCAGACGATTAATCTTAAATTATTGAAAATTTGTGGAATCGGGAATGTTAAAAATTTATGGCTATTTGATGGTATATCTGTGTCGATAAATCAATGGCCACGGTATCGATATGCACTGATAAGGGGCGAGGTTCGCTTCTCCTCCACTTGTATCTTAAAATCCCGAGATTCTGGAGTTTCGGTCTACTTGTCCGAAGTTTATGGTCGCACATGGCCGCAGAAAACAACTTTCCAGGCTATTCGTTTCGGCTTACATTTGTCATCTGCTTCACCCTTCCGCTTCTCCGTTACTCCTCTGTTACTCGGCTGACCTGTTTTATATTCCAAACGTGCCATCGGAGGAAACACCATATTTAGTTTCCTGCTCTTACCCCCGAAGCGAACGCTCGATATATTTTTTCACTCTGCAGCAACGAACAAAGTTTCGGAGATACGTAACGAAATTTTAATATGTTTGGAAGGAGGGTGGAGGAAAGGGTTGAAAAATCTGCCGGTACGTTGGAGTAATGGGGCTGAAATGTGGAAGGGAAGCGTTACAGCGAGAAATTATGGCAGAAACTTCCCGTTAAATCGATTCGTCGAGATAGAGAGATGGAAGGGGTAGAGAGCAAACAGAAAAACTAATTTCTCTTCGTAATCCTCGACGGAAAATGTAAAGTCACCGTAGATCAATCGCTCCGTACCATCTGCGATCGCTCGTTGTTTTCGATAGATCGCATTCTTTATTAAAAATTCCCTTGGACGTTAACTCGGCTCGTTTGACTTTTCGCCTTGCATCTGGGTTTCGCAGCAGAAAAATCTCGATCGTGACAAATC
The DNA here is from genome assembly GCF_001483705.2 of Eufriesea mexicana. Lineage (NCBI taxonomy): Eukaryota > Metazoa > Arthropoda > Insecta > Hymenoptera > Apidae > Eufriesea > Eufriesea mexicana. The sequence continues at coordinate 162,236 of NW_016908447.1, read as the reverse complement.
GCCCGATAAATCGAGCTGCAGCGTCTAATACACGGCGTACGCTTCCCGATTCGATGACAAAACTGCAAGCATCCGAGGTGTATCGTTATACCTCGCGTATCAAAACCCTTTATCCTCGCCGCGTATTTTACAATTTTATCTTTTCCGGAGAGGAGATACTCGTTCAAGGATTTTTATGAATTATATCGTCGATCATTCATTTCTTATCGCGACGTACACCGTTTGCGAGAGACAAAAAGAAACCTATCTTCTTTCTATTTCTTCACGGAATCGAGCTCGAAACCGACATCGCAGTGGTTTCTCCGATCGTATGGAAGACGAACACCGCGTTCAATCTCATTAATTGGAATACTTAATTTCGAGTGCCTAGCTATCACATTCACCATAATATTCTGAACGACAAATAAGTGAAAATCGCGAGTTGGAATAGCTGAAAGGGCAAACGGATAAGAAGATAAAATCGGGCGAAAGAGAGGAAGATACGCGTATAAAACGAAAGCTCGTTGAACGCACGAGTCAGAGATTACCTTTAGGAGAGAAATTTCCCTAGGCGACGCGGGAACTTACGTGGAAATCGATGAAAGCAGA
>NW_016908447.1:155529-161636 GCF_001483705.2 Eufriesea mexicana | reverse complement strand
GAGTGCTTTCGCACTGGCGAGTCTTCCCACGCGGACCATCTTCTCGAGGGAACGGAGTACTTCGGTTAAAGTAACTGTCAGCCTGACAATCCGCTTCTATCAGCATATCAGCGTGTCCGAACTCGGAAATGTTCCGCGATCCTGTGACTTTCGTATAAAGAAATTCATCGGTCGTGTTGCTTCGTCGGCTAACTATGGTAGCTCGAAGCTCTCGAATGGCTACGATGTCGAATTTCCGATCTGGACCAAGCAACTTAATTACCTTCAGTTTTAACGTTTTCTTCTTGATTCAGTTGTAATGGAGTTTGCAGAGGTTTCGAAAGGGTGGATCCTTTGATCTCCGATCCCGAACGCGGTCCGTTTCACTCTTTGCTCCTTTGTACTTCTTCCTTTCATTCGAGATAGCGAGAATAAGCTCTTTTGTTTCGACTCTCGATAACGTCAAGTTCTTCGAAACTTCTTGATCCACTTGCGAATTTCGTTCAGTAAAGCCCATCTCCATGACTTTATGGCCATCCATACATCTCGATACCAGCCATTCGCTGGCCAAAGTGATTATCTCTGCTTCTTGTAATTTTTTAAAATTTTTGATACCAAAGTATCGCATCGATTCTCGACTTCTCTTGATTAAGATAATCTCAGATTTTTCATTTAAGGGAATTAATCGATTCGGCAAGCGAGCGTCTATATGACTGCTAGACTTTTGGGTACTCGGAATATACAATTCGTCGAGCACGCAAACGAAAGTTGATACTTTCGCTAATGACTGTATCGAGACACGTTAAGCCGATTGTTAAATCAAGACGCACGATTGCTCGAAGAAAAAATATCAATATCATAATGGACTCACTCGTTATTGGCACTCGTTCCATCCACTCCGATATACCGCGAAATGTTCATTTATCGTAGTCCTGATCAAGATATCGCGTGATTTTTCCACCACTCCTAGGATAGGAAATGATCCCCTTTTATCGTCTCACGAAGTCAGGTAGAATCGAAGATCGTAAAGGTTTTTACATTATGAATGCAATCTCGATCGCGTCGAGTCTCCCGATTCGTTAAAAATGTAATGAAAAGCGAGCAAGGCTATACCAACGTCGCGTATTCCTTTTTCAAAATTAAGATCCATGAGAATAATTCACGGTCCGAGGCAGCAATTCCCGGGTATTTTTTTTATCACCGTTTGCTCGCCACTTGGAAATACTTTGAAAATTTACGGTAAGTACCGCTAGCTTAAAAGATTAATCGCGCTTAACGAGGAACGAGCAAGCAGAAGATAATTACGTTTGATAAGATGCAGCGAAAGTTAAATCGTAACGTTAATTATTAATATCATTACGTCTGTATAACGTTCTCTAATGTTACCAAAAAAAAGTATTTCAATTTCACGAGACAAGATCTCGGAATTTCCCTGATTCCTGTTTGATAAAAGGAAATACACGAAGCGCGTTAAATCGTCGCGATATCTCGGACACAGCAATTATTATGCCGGGAATACGAAATTTCCCGAGCTGAACGAAGGTTAAATTTTAATTAATCGGCATACCACCGACTCGCGTGCATTGAATTTTCTCTTTTACGCGAGTTAGCGTGTTCCCTGTGTACAACAGCAAAGTTTGCGGCGCTAGTCGACGTTCTTGCAATAACTAACCAACTTTTGCAATATAGAATCGCGCTCCTCCGAATTGCCCGGAAGATCATGATCGCCCAAGTTTCGGCATCGTTAATAATTCTCGTGTCTGCTTGCACAATTTTCCATCCAGCCGTTTCACCGATACACGTCGGATAACGGACCATCCGATTGGCCAGCTTTGCAAACAGATCGATCCGTCATTCCGATTACCCACCATTAATAACTAATTTCACGGGCGGTCGTAAAAATAATTACTTGGGCAAACAGCGATAAATAATTTCAACGTTATTCCACTCTCGCCAGATTATTTCCAAGGAATCTGCAAGAGCTGAGAAACGCAGGAACTGTGCCCAGAAGAAAGTTAAACGGGAGTTTCATCGGTCTACTTCGAGGAGATGTCCGGATAATCTGTAACAGTTTCATCGCTCTCACAGGCTCTCGTTGGTTGTTTTTTCCGGTCTAGAGGGAAAAAGGAAAATTGGAAAGGAAATTTTTAGAAGAAAGCATCGCTATTTTTATCCGAGCTTATGGAAACGTCGAGACAACTCGGGAACATCGGTATCCTGATATAATTTGATGGAGGGAAAGTTGGGTAGCGGTGTCGTTATAACCATTTATCATCGAACGGAATGTCGTGAAGATTTATAGATGGATCCTTTCCTCTTCAACGAGTTCGGCGACCACGAAATATCACGCGCTCGTGAATGAAACCTATGCGTCCGATCGTTTTTCCTTCCATCGGGAAAAAACCATTGTCCTGGGCGTGGAAAAATACCTATCGATGTTTCATGAGAGATCGAAGACGCGAAACGCACGAGGTATTACGTTTCTAGATCAACGCGTGCATTATCCTTCTTCCCTTGGAAATTTTTCTTTCAACGCTAGCGTCGTAGAAACATGCAAAGTGTCCCGTAATAAATGCGTTTCGCTCGATGATTAATATCGTGACAAATTTCGTTCCATGTATCAAATTTTCTAAGACGATAGTCGTCACGATGAAACCATTTGTTTCAACGGAGAAGCTCTCGATCTTTTAAAATACTCGGTCCATTAAGCTCCGTCCATTAATTTTAAGCAGGTCCTCAGAAGTAGGTTCAAGACAAATGTAGTTGTAGACGAATTACAACTCCGTCGATCTTTTATCTCCATTTGCGATTCACAGAAAGAATAATTGCTACTTTGTCGTGAAAGAAAATAATCTCGGAACCTTGTCGTGAAATAGAAGAGTTTCTTGGAATTACAAGAAATCGTTTAAAAAGAAAAACCAATTAACTAGACAGGAAAGCATTGGATAACGCAAGGAAAACTTGATCCCTCAGATAAATCAAGTTTTTGGCAACGTTGGGAAGAAAATAGAGCGGCCCGTGGGAAAATGATCGAAGGGATTTTCTTCGTCCACCATGCGAGACTTGATTAAAAAAAAGCTCAAGCCAGGATACTCATGCTCTAGAGAGACATAAAATGTAGCCGTTAAAAAATCTCTAGAACAATCGTAATGATAATAAAATGCTGAAATTGCAGCGAAGATCTGCGAGTGTTTTCCATAATTAAAGTTAAAAATTGCTCGAAATAATGCAAGTAAATTCGATTTCCAGCTTCGCGAAAAAGGAAGAAAAAAGCCCAGTTTTCTGGGCATAGAGTTTAGAAGAATTTGATGAGACGGCGAAACGACTTTCGTGTTTTCCGGAAAACTAGGTGCGACTAGCTCGGAATTTGCTGTGAAAAGCAGAGCAGTGTAACGAAAGTATGCAGTAAAAGATAGCTCGATGTTTATTTAAATTACGTCACACGCTCGGGAGAGAAAGTTTCTTCCTTTTTCCAGTTCTAAAATAAAAAAAGTTAACGAATCGGACGAAGCACGAAGCAAATCAAGACTTTACGTTACAAAGGCCGCGAGGTAAGACGTTTTCTTATCAGGGAAAATGAAATTAAAGCGAGATAGATGAAAAAGGAAAATTATCTCGTTTATTAGACCGATAACTTTCAACGCTGATGAAAATCATTTTAAGCCACAAATTTCCAATAACCCGCAACCCAGTGATAGCATTTGCAACGAAACCGTTATTGCGTCTATTCACGCGGGACGAGTTCGTTAAATTTTCACAACGCATTGCTCCGATAATCCGTTAATCAAGTGTCAATATCGCAGCGTGTTATATAACTGAAATAATTATTTAACTCTCGATCGAAATAATTATTTAACGTGATATTTACCCGGTTCGGAAGCATGGGTCGTTCGTTAGCTAACAAACAGAGGCTGTAGAGTATTTATTATTATAATACCGAGTTCGATTCCCAAAACAGATATCGGCGAATATTCGATACAACATAATATATCATATTTCTGAAAATACCGATGGTACTGTGGATAGAAATGAACACCAATATTTTCTACGTATTTTTTAACAGTTAACACAATAGTATGTTTAAATAAAAATATTTAAATAATGAAAACAACTCGTAATAAATTATTTGAAACAAAAAATTGATTGACACTTTCTAGAAAATTCTTCTCTCTCTCTCTCTCTCTCTCTCTCTCTCTCGCTCTTATTAACTATTGCATATCCTTTGACGATGCTCACATAACTGTTTTATTCTGGCACATTCTTCTAAACATTTTCTCAAACATCATTCATACTAGACTGCACTCGCACATATTATATTTATGTCATGGCAAATGAGATTCACTTATTCAATCTCATTCGCATTCACACACATAAAACCAAATACGAGAGGTAGATGGTTTTAAAGCAAGAGAGCAAGTGTTTCCAATCGTCGAATTCTAAGCCGATATAAAACCGATACTCAAGTGATCGAAAAGAATAAAATCGAATGTTACTGGAATGGAGCATCGACCGATGTACGAACTGCATCGTTTCGACTCTGCACAGCTGTTTTGGAAGGATCCTTTATATAAAAATTACTTGCAGTTATTTCTGGAAGTGTTTCAATCCCTGGTGAAAACAAATGTTACGATTCGGTATAAAAATATAATGTAAGCATGTAAAAACTCGAAGGAAAATAATTTTCCGAGAAACTGAAACATATGGAATATACACACGTACATGTACACATGCTTGCAATAAATGCAAGGCATGCAGACTGCATCGAAGACTATAGAAAAATTCATGGAAAGGCTTACATATCCGCAAAAAGCATACGAGTCTTTGCTATGGTAATTTCGACGTTACGCAACACAGTTTATGGGATACGGAATACAATTTCATTGTATCTCGGTTCATACAGCACTTGACAATTTTTGGTATCTTGGAAGCAATTTCTAAATTGGTATCGACAAAAGCATATAAAGCGATACGTGAGCAGAAAACCTTTTTACCTAATTGTGACCTCTGATATCTTTATCCCTTTGATAAAATTTAACCCCTTGGCAGCCATATTCCTGCTAACAGGATTCCAATTTATATAAAACTTCTTTTATCCCATGATAATACGATCACACTTTATCACTTGAATTTACATAAAATCCTGTATATTCGTATTCTCTAAAATATAATTTTATAATTTTTATCACGACACGTTCTTGGACATTGCTTATCGTAGTTATGTTACCCGCCGAATCGAGGACGAAAAAGTCCGGAAATTTTTGAGCTTGCGTAATCAGGGAATTACGACATCGATAAACTAACTTCGCGCCGTAGACTATCGAATTCACGAGACAGGAAGATCGTGATACTTTCGGTAAACGATATACGAGCGTAATAAAGAGCCGAATGTAGCGCAGTGGGTTCAGTTTTCTCAGCTTTGCACATTCGATTTGTACAATTCGGTGATAAAATCGGGAGAGAAACTCGGAAATGGCGGACAGTCGGTGTTTGAAACTACGCTAATTTTGCCCTAACTTTTATTCAAGTACATATCCATTGTCTGCTAGTTACCCGAAAGTGTAGTTACCGTAATCGTTTCATGGTATCTGGAGCATAATGCTTCCAGCGTACCTCGACTCCCTGTTTCTTACAGCGATTATCGTGAGCAACGTAAACAAGCGTAAAGAAACAACGATTTTCACGAAATAGCTGGAAAAAACGAGTGGAATTCCCGATATCCGTTATTCCTTAACGAGGTGGTGATAGCGAACGTCACACGATACTTCGTAATCTCTGCTCGTTGAAATTTAGTCGGTAAACGAATTTAAAAACTCGCCATGGCGTGGTTGAAAAGTTTCAAACAGCCAAGCAACGTATAAATCCCTTAAACTGTTTAAAACTCGATACGATTATTACGAGACTCACCCTGGAGAGTTGGTTAATCACATGGACGATGGAGGTTCTAAGGCGAAGTTACGTGGCGTTTGGAATAAAAGGAAACATGCGCGACAATAGAAATGAATTAGTCAGGAAACAGGACAACGACGGGAAATATTCTCCCTTCTCATCCCCTTGCATGCCCCAGAATCCCGATGTCCTGGTAACCTGAAATTCGCCCGACTTCGTATTCTTTTACAAGGACTCTTTCC
>NW_016908447.1:125547-155456 GCF_001483705.2 Eufriesea mexicana | reverse complement strand
CTCTTTCCCCTTTATCTACAGACATTCAATGGAATTTCATATTCAGGATAGCCCAAACTCTCCATGCAAAAATACAGAAATAACGCTCCTTCAGGATTATCTTTCACCGAAAAATCCTCGGAGATTATTATTCGTTTGTCCGTCGACCTGAATAAAAAATACTGCGTTTATTTTTATTAAACAGGTATTCCTACTACTCGAAACGACTGTTATATGAATTTTTAATATAATCGCAATGAAAGTCTCTTGTTACGAGAACAATGTCGATTGCGTCGATTATTGAATACCTATAATATTTGATCGCATAGTATCGAATGAAAGATCGTGTATAAAACTCGAATTAATAAAATTTGATACGTACAATCAGTGTAAAACCGTTCGCAAATTAAATGCACAACTGAAAGCACGACGAATCGTCAGAAGTGCGTTTCCGGTTTATCAGTTTCCCTCCTTTGTATCCAAGAACAATAATAACTCGTAATGAGCAATTTATATATCGCGAAATGCTTTTATATGCCTTTTATATATCGCGAACACGTGTTTCAAGCGACTAGTGGAAGAATTAAAATCTGATTATTATTAACTCGAATATTCTACTAGCACGTCATTGAGAAAAACAATTCCATCAATTAAGAACCAAACGCGGGATGATTGAAATTTAATTGTTAAAAATTGGTAAAAATATTTTATTTAAAGACGTTTGATGGCTTAATAAATATTAAACACGCGAGGGCCTGCGGTGAAATACGATATAATATTTGAATCTCTGCGAATCTCGTTTTATGTAGCAAATTGTTTGCACAAACAAAACTATGCACCACAACGGTTAAAATTACAATGAAACTGACATTGAAATTAATCCGGAAAAAATTACGCGACAAAGCGCAAGGGTGCAAAAGACTTTGAAACGTTCTTTTGCGACCAGCAAGCATAAAAATTCTGTCATCTCCAAAGACTCCCTGTCGCGCTTCATTTTTCACTCATATCCGAATCGTGTCATCTATGCAAAATGCTCACCGGAGCAAATCAGTTTCCTTAAATGAAAGTATCAAAAATAAACCGTTGCAATTTTTTCGCGTAAATGCATTTTCGAACAGAGATCTCGTCAAAAGCGGTTTCCTCGGGAATGAAATAGTCTCAGAAATTTGTCCTCTGCTCGCGGGATTCTTATGCCCCAGCACTTTGACCTACCTTTTAAGAAAGTCGGAACAAACATTCCATGATTCTCAGAATTTGAGAAATGAAATTTTTCAAAACGTACAAAGTTGCCGCACATTAAATACGTAATTCATCGCGGGAAAGCATCACAGGAGACATCGTATATACAGGATGTTGTTGAACTGGTTACACGAAGCGGAAAAAACTATCATTTCATGCTCGAAAAGGCAGAGTTACATTTTTTAGCACCGATCTTCGTTTGGGAATAAATCGTGGTGAAATATTCGAAGATTCGAATTCAAAAAGAAAATAAGTCCACAAAAGTGTAATACACGGGATTCGATTATGTTAACCACTAAGAAATGTTTAATGGAAAGGTAATTTTACGTCGAGATTATTTTTTAATAGGAAGCGTAAAAAATTGAGATAGCACAGTGATATGCTTGAAATATAAATACACGTGGGAGAAAATACAAGTGTACAACTTTAGGAATCTTTATCGTCCATTTATTCGAAAACGAAGATACGTAAAGGTAGACGTCACTCTACATTTTCGTATACATTCATCTGCTTTTAGCTTCCACTACTAGTTCGATAACACCCTGTATTTTTCAGAGAATCAACGAGTCAGGGAGCTTTCCCCGCTATTGAAAATAATCGCGACGAAAAAGATAGAGCGGAACAATCAGGCCAAATAAAAGCTTCGGGGCTGTATTACGTTCGAAGATACCGGTGGGACGATCTTGGAAAGAATTTGCCAAAACTGGGAACGTGTGATGGTAGACAGAACGGAGCCAAAAATACCGCAAAATTTTTATCTCTCATCCGAGTTCGGAAGACTCGAAAATTTCGTTAATTCAGCAGTATAGAATCGATGCAAATTACACTGTCCAATAAATATTAACTTTTCTTCCAATTCGTGATATCTATTACGTTATTCTCCAGTAATTTACTTTCTTGGAAACGAATCTGTAATCGAAATTGCTCCATCAATCTGTTTTCGAAAATTGTATTTTTCTAAAAACGCATGATTTTTGGCTAAAATAAAGTATCACGTAAAAATTAAGAACGTTAAGAGGTTCATACGTGTCTTGAATGTTAGGCGAGAGCAGACCGAGTTTATCCATGTCCATAATTGGTCATCAGAGTTTAAAAAGAAGCATCTGCGTGTACTTTTTACGCAAATTCTTGCGTTTTTACAAAAAATTCATTATCTGCCACGAATTTGCTACACAGTAGTGTATTCTGCAGGCTTTTCTGAAGAAGAAACCAATCAGAAACAATATTAGGATGATCTCCAATGTTGATAGGACAGTAAACTAGATATCAGGAACCCGTAAATATCAGGAACATAAATAAAATTTCTAAATTATTATATTTATCCCTAGTAACAAAATTAATATTGTTAATAACAAATTGTTCATAACGTAAATTTATAATAAATATAAAAAAATTAACAAATTATTGGCTCTTATTTAAACTAATAATGAATTTATGTTGAAATGTACCAATAATTTACAAAAAGTTAATAAATTATTCTACTGATTATTAATAACAAATTAATATTGTTACTAACAAATTGTCTACAGCGTAAATTTATAACAAAAGTAAAAAAATTAATAAATTATTGTCTATGAGAGAGGAAAATTAATAATTAATAAAATCGGTGAAGTTCGAAAATTTCCGACTGGGGTGGGGGTCTCGGCCGATCGGAGGCTATATAAAGGGTGACGCGACGCAGCATAACTCATTTGTCGGTTCGACTTCGCAAGTGTAGCATATAAATTTTTCCGTGTGCGCGAGTGGTGGGGGGGGTCTGAAGTGAGGTTGGGGTTGGCCACCCCACCTACGCCTCCCCCCTTAAACCATTTAATAATTTTTTTTTGTTTTCAGGTATTAATAATTTTTTTTTTGTTTTTAGGAGTTAATTATTTTATTTTTTTTCAGGTTTTAATTATTTTTCTCTTTTCAGATTTTGTTTTTGGTTTCTATTTCTATTTATTTAAACATTCGAATATTTCGTATAATATTCGAATGCTTCGTCGATGGTTTCTTTATGTCTCATCGTTGGGATGTTTATATCTCATCTTTGGGTTATTCATGTCTCATTGTTAGGTTATCAGTTTTATTTGGTTCACCTTTATAATTTATATTTGTTTTACATTTGTATTTGTATTTATTATGTTTTACTAATCTCTTACTAATCCATCTCTTTTCAGCTTTTCAAGTTTTTTAATACATCGTTGGACGACGCGGAATGCGTGTGTTTAGACCTAAGTAGTTATAAGTGGTCATAAGATAGATTCTTAGACTAAGTCTCATGTGAGCGCTATCCGTTCAAAGGTAACCCACCTAACTTGGAGCGAATATATATATTTCCCCATATACCTCTCGCTTACCAAACAGAACATAATTGTTCTCGCGATAAACGCGATCATTCTTAAGTACCGACTAGTCTACGTTACGTACTTCCCGTGTACTCGTCGGCTCCACGCCTCGTAAGTCATTCTCACGACTCGTCTCAGACACTCATTTCTGCCACTGTCAATCTCGTCATGCATCGAGATCTTTGGTGGCTCTCGGGCTGGTGAGGCATCTGGGGCAATACGAGGGTTCGTCGACCTTAGTCGTCCTGATGGGTGCCAATCCGTGCACACGACCGGGGGATGGGCCCTGCAGTCGGAATCATTGCAAGAGCGTGCCTGCCTGCCCCTCTAGCACTTGGTGGCTATGTGGTTATGTTTGCATAGAGCCGGGGTACGGAGCATGCGCGTGATTCCGACTGTTAGGCCTCGCATAGGACCCTCGGATTGTTTCTGGGTGTTCCACTGGTTCGTTGGCTGCCTTAGGTCATCGAGTAAGTCATGGCGAGGTCGGCGATGGCAGGGTGGGTAAGGCCCGATCGGGAGGGTGCTGAGTCGGGAGTTGTCTTGTACACAGGAGTGCGTAGCGTAGACTAGTCGGTCTTTCGAATAATCGCAACCGAAACCCCTTTTGTAAGACACGAAATAAAATAAAGTGTCAGTAGAGTCACTGTAATTTTATTCGCTCCAAGTTAGATTAGGGAACCTTTGATACGGATAGAACCAGTAGGCTGCGCCACTAGGGCGCATGTCGGGTCTCGATGCGTAGCCACCTCCACGTGGTGAGACCTGGTAATTGGTATCGTTTTCCAAAGAATAACTCTTGGGAAACGATACCAAGCTAAGAACTACGTTTCATTGCACAATAGATATTACAGATTAAAATTCGTGTTGAACACTGTTATTGCTTGCTGTACCGGAACGCATCGAAGGAAGAAACTAATCTAAAACTATCTTCAAACACTCAAAGAACGTTACTTGCTCGGAGAAACGAGAAAGTATGCTGACTTATTTTGAAAACTTCTCGAACCCAAAATCCGATTAAAACGTAATTTTCTGGATATGATATACGAAGCCGAGAATTCCAGAAGCTTACGCAGATACTTAGGCACCAGATTGTTCCTGGCATCTTGCATTTTAAGCTCGTAGTTACTTCACCTTGGTCTTGTTAGATGCAAGAGTAGAAGCTCGTTTCCCGCGAATCACGTCGAATTGGTGCCTCATTTTCGACAAAGAACCCCGCTTAATCCAACCTCGATACCATCGCGCAGACGAGCATTGTACAGATGTTTCGGTTTCTCGACTTAATTTAATTGCGTTCATCGCGGAGAGGACAACTGCACCGGGTCAACTCGAATTCGTGCAATGCATCCAGACAACTAATTTAAAACCATGAAATTTCGTCGCACTTAGCTTTCAAAGAAGCATTCCGTGCAACCCTCGCCAGATAAAATACCCTCAACATTCTCCGAGCTAAATAACACCATCGCTTAATTATACCTTTGCGCAATAATTTCTCAGCGAAGACAAGCGTAACTCGAAAAGTTTCCGTGATCCTCGTCGTCGCGTGTCGGAGATGCCTTTGGAAAGATCTAAAATCACCGAAATATTATTCTCTCGAAACGAATTGCATCCGAAATGTATTATATCCTGACACGATTCCGCTATTCGAAATACGGTCTAACCTCTGCGAGACTACAATTTTACCTATTTCTCTCACAGCTACGAACACCTGCGTTTTCGAGTCGTATTATTTTATAAAGATTGAAGTATAAACAAGTGGAATATCAACTCGACAAGTCGAAACAACTGCAACTGGGAGATTACAACTTTATCCTTGGGATTCGAGTTATAGAGGATCAATCGTAGCTAATTTTATTCGCGTTAATTCGGAGATACGAATATGCAGGTATTAAAAGTTGCGTAACTCGTACACGGCTAAAAAGCATTCGTTAAACGTCCAACAACCATTACCATGCATCGTTACGAACGTTTTAATGAAACGCACCACCTGGTTCGAATCGCAATCTCTGTCCTTTCAGTAAGACACGGTGCCTTAAATCGAGCGGAGAAAATGGAAAAAGTGAATTGAAATGGGACGTGGAAGAAGCATCGGATATCGATGCGTCGATAAAATTAATTATGGTGCGCCGCTGGCGCGAAACTGTCGGAAGCACGTTATTCTTAAATCCAGAACGATAGAAATATATTTCATATCCCAGGAGAGTACCATTAATTTTATCCCGCTGTAAATCCCGACTCGGGGTTGTTGAAATTTTTTAACGCGAACGATTAAGCGTCGCTTTTAAAACGCGATACTCGTCTTTCTTTCTATCTAGCCGTACCACTCGAATCTTCCTCCATCGATTTGCCATCCTCAAGTCGATGCTACCGGAAGTTTTCTTATCGCTCGATTGAACGCGATTGAACGCAATTAAACGAAGGTCCACGGGCGAAATTGTTCCTGGCTGGTAGAAGAATTCTCGCAGGTCCCGAAGGAAACCGCGGTAACTAGATCAAGACGAAGTGGAAACTTTCAGAGAGCTAACTCCGTTTCCAGACATTTCGTTCGTTACCTGGCTTTTATCAATTGCGAGATTCGCGATTCACGATACGAACAAAGCAACGGAATTCATCCCGGCGATTCGTCCATTCCGCCTTTCTGGACGGTAAAGGGACGATTAAATATCAGAGACAGACTTAGTATGTATCGCGAGAGAGGAAGACTTTCGAGTGATTGCAATTTTCTAGCCTCCTTTACAACGGCCACGTAATCATCAACGACGCGATGACAGAAATGCGATTCTTCCGAGTTTCTCGAACCGTGCGGGCAGCATGCCAATGGGGTTAAAAGCTGTAAAGGGAATAACGTGCCTGTAGATGCTATTACGGTCGACTTTATTTTTTTTACCCAGTTGTCCTCCAGCACGCTATTCCCAAATGTATTTCCACTTCTACGCACTCCGAATGCTAAATGAAGATTTACCGAACGAATAATAATTTTTGCCCCCACCGTAGATACGAGTAATTCGTTTCCCGAGCAGTTGCATTAATCGCTACGAATTATCGGCCATCGGGGCAAACGAATTCCAATTTTCTTCCGCGTAAGTAGCTTCTCGATCTCTCCTACGTCTCCGTTCCAGATTTACGGAAGGGAATTCTCGCAGGTTACGAACACGGACGCGTTAAAAAGCAATCAAGTCGAGATATCGAGGGATCGAGCTGCCATCGTTCGAATAACTTCGAGGAATAAACGGGCGTCAGTAAGGCGACCAATGGGAAAAACTGGTCTGCGAGCTTCTCGAGTTTTCACGAGGACTCGACAGACCTTGAAAATCCTCGAGTGTTCGTGGTGGCATCGCAGAAGGACACGGGTCCGGCGATTTTTCGTCCGCAACTGCGATCAGCACGTGAACTTTCTCTGGTCCATTCTGCATCGCTTTCGACTCGGAAGCCGCTCGTTTCCACGGCTCTGGTTTGAAAAGGTGACACAATGGAAAGCTCCTTTCACGAGCTGCTCCATTATTAATCGATTGTCATCTCGGCCATCGAGTTTATTAATGGATCCGGACGGGAAAGAAACCCTAATTGACGCTTCGAGTCCCCCTGGGACCGAACGGCGAGAACCTTCGTCGCTTCGCGTGTTATTATCTGCTTCGATGATCGCGAAGGATGCCTTGTTTTTCTCCGTTTCGCGAGAAATATAATTATTATCCCGATAACAATGAGCTTTGTAAGACACTCGATTGAATTGGACGTCGAACGCACCTCTGATTCGGCCGAGCGTATGCTATAAAACGATAGCGCGCGTTATTCCAGCGTTTCAACAACGAATAGCTAACTAGAATGAACAAACACGATTACTCGTACCTAATACACGTCGAAGCTTCGAATCCGATAAACCGAACCGATGGTGACGACTGATTTACTTTTGCAAATTTAGCTTCGCTAATCCCACGGCAGCTACCCCGTGGTCGGACACGTCCTTGATCTATTTCACTGTCGCGGAGAGTGCGTCGAAGGAGTTATTCGATTACTAACGCTCAATGAAGCTCCACGCTTGGAATTTAAAACGTTTTCAAATGTCTCTATATCACAATGAAACGCAACTTTTTCGCGACATAATTTGCAGATTCGCGTTGTTCTTCATTGAGTCAGAAGCTACCAGGAACGGCGAAATGTTCATTCGACCATAATCCTTTAATCCTTTGCATGTTTCAATTTTTTGATAGTTCAAAGTTAGAGAATTTATGCAGATTTCGCGATCCAAACGTACCTTTGGAATACTAGTCACGTAACGAGAAGCATTTTGTGTATCGTAGTATGTATTTTCCATCCCCGCGCGGTAGGTACTGCTTTAAACACCATTGGCACTGCGTTTGCATATCGGCAAATCGATTTCTAATGCAAAAATATTTGCACAGCATCCACCGTATCCTGAGGCACACGTTCCACGTGTATTTCGTTATCGATGTTCGATATTAGACTAAGCAAAAAGATCGCGCACGATGAGAAATAAACTACCAGAAGTATTAAAAGTTAAAACTCCATAATAAGCATCGAAGGTTGCATAAACATGCAAAGACCTCGATTTACAGTTGTCGATGGAGAAATTACGGCGAAGCCGAGGTAATCTTTTTCCTGTCTTTGAAGTGTCCCAAGAAATAATGCAAATGTTACTGTTCGATAAAGTTACATCGTAATTTTATAGAATTAATCACCGTGGAACCAGCGTTAATCGATGCTAAACGAAAATGGTTAAATTACGAAAAGGTGATGTACTCTGTACAACGAAAATGCGTGATAAAGCTAAGTGATGTATCGACGAATCTTATTTGACACCCGTAAATAACGCACGTTAATTAAATAGGATCCCATGGGCTTTACCGTGTTACAGTTTAATTAAAGACTAATACAACTTCGTTAATTATTATCCGACAACATACTGCTGTCCTACTAAGAAATTGCTTATTCCGTTTCCCCTTAGGATTCGATTTCAGCAAAGACCCTTCCGCGAGCTGTCGATGGCAAATGTTGCCACAGTTTGTTCTCCAAGCTTACATTTCGTATAATCGTGTACCTTATCGCGTCCAACCTTCTGTGCACATCCGGTTATTTCCGTCTCGCGAAAATCCTCGCATATGTACAATTTGGCCGCATTATTTACGCAAGATTATCCCAAGATTGACACTCGATCGTGAATGTCTGGAAAAATTTGAACATCGACATGACATTCGGATTGACATGAACAGAACACGTTTTAATGAAATAACGTAACAGCCTTTTGTTTCGTCGAATCTCAATGGCGCCCGATATCGACGAAATTGTTGTATTTTATATCTTGATAAAAATTGCGAATATCACACGGGAAATTCGAGCCACAGTGGTATATTTATTAATCAAGCGATATCGAAGACGAACCGAGTGTATGAAGGAACGTTCCCGATGAATATTGGAAATACATATGTATTATTTCCAGTTTGCTGCTCATTTGAAGGCTGCTCGTTTAAGCTTCTCATTTGAATGGTATACAATATCGCACCATTTAAACGCGTGTCCAGATCTTTGGGGATTTTATAAATCTGCAACAAAGCAGAGGTCGCAGATAACGACGCGATAATCTACCATAATAACGAACGTATTCAATTTATGGCAACGCAACAACGCGTGAGTTATAGAAATAAAATAATTCTACGTGTTAACTCGTGTACGATTTTTTATTTACTATTTTTCAGTGCAAGTAGTGCAAGTACCTATGCTTAATCCGAAATATTTTGTATCATAACTAACGGAGTAGACGTAGAGACGTTCCTTTTTATTAAATCGTTAAAAATAACGATGCACCTACGGCAAAATTGTTCGACCTATAAGAATAACTTTTTATACAGACCATCTTCAATTAATGACCCTTTGTTAACCTCGTTTTTGTATCATACACGCATTCCTACTTTAAAGAGTAATAAGAATGTCTTAACATAGACGTATCGTGAAAGCGTCTTTCATGAAAGTATGAATATACTAATGATTAAGAAACTGCTCTTGTATAATAAAACTACAAAAATTACCAAGTCATTACCTACGAATTTCCATCTTCAGCCATCTTGGGTAACAGTGATCGCTGATTGCGTAACACGATCTACTACAATCGTATTCCCTTTTGCAAGACACTTTTAAGAAATTTTGAAGAAAGTCAGTAGCTTCGTTTCCTACTTTTTTCTTAAGTTATATAACCGAAAGTCCCTTAAGGCCAGAAGTCTCGTTCTGGCGAGACCTGGTAATTGGCATCGTTTTCCAAAGATTCCTCTTCGGGAGATGATGTCAAGCTAACTTTGCAGTCTAGATTAGATTTCGTTATTAGCTGTATCATTCTCGTTAGTGTCACACATCTCGGTATTAAATGGGCGAGATTCTGAAGCAACCGTGCTTTGAGGAAAGCACGAGTCCCGTGAAAAAACCCTGCGGTACATTTCACTCTCTTCGCATACCGAATGATACAAAAGATCAATTTCGTGCTCGTGGTTCTGCCTTATTTTTATCCTCAGTCTCAATATCCCGCCAGTAACACGTTTCGCCCTCCTCGCCCAGAACGCCTTGCCGTTTCATGATTTCTACGACCGTATGGTACGACATCGTAACATCGACGTGCAATACCCTCACGATCCATGCGTTATTCTACTGTAACGAAGCCATCAGTCCATGGTTTACATCGATTCCCTATCGATCCGTTGAAATCGCCTGTTTCCG
Source organism: Eufriesea mexicana (assembly GCF_001483705.2). NCBI lineage: Eukaryota > Metazoa > Arthropoda > Insecta > Hymenoptera > Apidae > Eufriesea > Eufriesea mexicana. The sequence goes on along the minus strand of NW_016908447.1, from coordinate 145,191 downwards.
CGTTATTCGTTAAGAAACTTTGATAGCCGGAAGGAGGTTTGCAGCCGAGATCGATTACGATATCAAAGCGTAATTGATACCACTTCGTTGCGAACATAACACTGCTATTAAGCTAGCTTTTACTCCCTCTCAACGACGAAATAGCAATAACAGGTTCGATTTCATACAGGATCGTCGCGCTCTGCTCCAACTAGTCGTTTTAACCAGACAAGAAGAGGATCATAGCCGATCCGTTCATTAGAATAAAATTCTTCCACTTCCCGTAATAATTATCCGTGATACAAAGGACGAGTAAACGCTTTCGTATCCATTATCGTCAGTGGCATATAAAAGGGTAATATCGGGGTAATAAAGAGTCGGTGAGCTGGCCGAAGTATCCTGTGAAAAAAGGTAGCGTGGGCGTCGAGGATCTCCGTAAGGGACATAAAAGGAAAAAGCCACTCCTTTCTTTCGAGGTTAGCGCAAGCATTCGATAACCTGTACCATTTCGGAAGGATGAACATAACGAGAAAATTTCACGAGTTCGGTCGTTACATGAATCACGATCGAACTCTATTTCCTGCTACGAATGCTCTACATTGTTCAAAGGAAAACATACTTGCTTGTTCGACCAGCGTAGGAGGCTATTGTATTTCGCAGTACTTATTACTAATCGAATGCAAGCATTCAGAAATATGATCAGAAACTTTCCAGATAGGAACCGCGACTTGCGAACTCTGTAACGCGAAATGGATTGATATTTATTCGAGAGCCAAATAACACTTGATCTAACACTTATCTCGAATTATTCTGGAGATAGAAGGTACCTGCGAAACTATCGCAGTTATTGAAATTCCTCTGCGCAAATCCTTATTACTTACTTCTGATATTCAATTCTGCATCGATCGAGGTGCAAGTTCAAAACTCGGACCGGCGAAATTAAGAGGAATAGTTTCTCGAGGAGATAGTTCCCTCGAGCTTTCCACCGTGCGATTCAAATACGGGAGAACTTGGCAGTAAAAGCAAAATTAATCTCTCCATTCATTGCCAATTTCTTTACCAATTTGTATCTATCCGAGGGAGCTCTTAAACCGAAAAAATTGCAGTTTGGAGCAGCGAGAGATAAAAAGGATTTATAAATCGTGTTGGTGGATCTTCTCGAACGCTTTGAAAGAGTCTGACTCTGAACTCGGACTCTGACCGAGCCGATGATTCATGAATTCTCTTTTCTTCTATTTTTACTGTCATGAGCACGCATGTGCAAACGTCACGATGACGCTCCGAGCCCGCAGGTGACCTACAGGGGAGTTCTCTAGCTGTCCGGGTCGAGTACTCGTGGTAAAATCATTTGTCACTCGTCCAAAATCGTTCATAAAATTACCATGCACCGTAACAACAAGTTCAATGTCATAGGTGGAACACGGGCCAGGGAAACACGATTCTCGAAGCGATTCCTGCGCTTTGACGCTGCAGCGGGACAACAGAGCAATCGACTACTCCTTTGTAGCTATGCTGGCGCATACACACCGGTGCATAGAGAGCTAATGACGATACGTGGCAAACAGTTATGCTCAAACGCTAACGACGTTACGATCGATGCAATTACGATGGTCTGGCCATGGGAAAGCCACGAGTATTCGAAGGACTTGGAAAACAGGTCTATGGTGGCAAAACGTGATGAAAATGACACGCGAGCGATATTCACTCTCGTTACTTCGCTTCGGTAGTTGCTCGTCACCGACTATTCAACGTTAATCGATGGTCCATGAAACCATTTTGTAGAAATGCACGGCGAAGGTTGCTTGTTTCCAGATCTGATAATCGCGGAAACGTTTGAACCAGAACAGAGTTTGCTGAGCGGCGCGGTTCCCGAGTTTTAATCGCGCGAATGAGGTTCGAGCGATACTAGCACGCTTGCAGGCAAACATAGATTAAAACGAGAAAAGTTCAGAAAATGTAAAGACCAGTGACGTTGAGACTATTACGCGAAGAGTGTAACGTGCGTCATTTGTTTCCTACTTCGTCGTTACTTTTTATTACTCCCGCTGGAATACAAAGCTTGACATTAATTCAGTTGCCACTGTTAGTTACCCGTGCGCTGATTAACACGAACGTCAATGAATGTCGCGATGCTGCGAACGCGTCAAGTTGCTTCCGACATTCTAGTTTTATTGAATAAATTGGATAAACGAGACATGGTCCAAATACACGAAATATATTTATCGAGGCGATAACAAACATTTACTCGAAATTAATTCGTTCCCGGTGACGAGATAGCTCGTCGTTCGTGGTTAATCAAATAAAATCGTATTTTATAGTTGACGAAGCGTGAAAAGAACTGAAATATTATGACCTGCTTACGGATCTTTTCTTAAAACGAAAGTCGAATTTCTGTTTTATAGACTACCCCGACAACTCGCTTCGCGATATTAAATGCCCCCTTCAACGGTCGAAAGCTTCGGAAAGACGGTGAATTACACGTTCTTACAGCTTCCACTGAAATGTTAATCACGACGAATACACCTTGATCAACGTCGTTTGCTCTATGACGAAGGAGCGAGATATTTCAACGGATAGGGATATTTCATTAGGTAAACTATTTTTGCTAGAAACGGCCTCGAAATTTCTACGAAAATGCAATTCCTCCGCAATGCAGCCGTCTCGCGGACCTACACGGGCGCGAGTAAGTTCTATCCCGAATTTGAACTCGCCTTTAATCATTTCTGGAAACCCAGCACAATTCCTGAAAGCGGAAAATTTCGCGTAAACATGGGATTCCGGGAAAAGATTCAGCGCCCTTATTTACGAAACGACCGCTAGAGCTAGATATCTCGGGTTCCCCTGATGCGATTCAATTCCGCGGTTGTATCGGCTAGTGAGCCGTCTAAAAATACGTGTCGCGTTTAATTCCGGTAATTGGGTCGCATGATTTTCGGTTGGAGGTTCGAGAGGGTTTTACGTTCACCCAGAAGATGGTCGCCCGACACGGACGGATGCGGAACATTATTTTAACAACGCTTGACGATATGAACGCTGTCCTTTAAACGGTTTGGATCAAGATGTAAATATAGTGTCAACGCTACGCAGCTGATCACCGGATCGTAAATCACGAGTTGCCCGTGACAGACAATCCTGCCATCCCGAGCGTACCGGAAGACCTGCTCGCTTCACGTCTCTAGTCACAATTATACGATATTACGCGATACCACCTACGTTCCTAATCACGTGACGCGACGTGATCCATGGATCGCGACCGAGCCGACCACTCTCGTGGAACAGAGACAGAGAGTCGACGCTTTCGTTTTGAACTCCGTTTTTACCCGCGATGTAAATTCCAAAGAGAAACCAATCAACTCGTTATTTCGACTGCGGGACAGATGGGAACTCGTGGCTGCCGTGGATCTCCGTATTCATGTAGATAAACGCGGGTTAAAAGTGCATGGCAAATACCAGAGATAACGTGGGTCGAATCGATGAACGATATTACTCGTGGCGCGCGTTCTTGTTCTCACCACTTACGTTGCTAGATAAGAGAAAATTCAGTTATCCGACCGGTTTTCCAGCAACCCCCGTAACCAACGTCACGTAAGCTATCCGTTTTATCCGAAAAAATCTTATTTTATCAGCGCATAAACCTTTGGTTTTCGGCTATCTCGCAGCCGTGAACGATCTCCGAAGGTTGTTCCATGAGACGACTCTGCCATAAAAGGGACACCATTTGCTGCTCTAAATCCCGCTGGGAAGATGTCGAGAAAAATTTGAAAGAGCAATTTCTCGCGATAAACGGTTATTTTCGCAGCAAATATTTGATCGTTGACATCGAGCAACTTTCAACCGAGCTCTCCGACCAACTCTTCCGCCTACTATCGGAAACATACGCAGATCATACATCGAACAAGTTAACCGAGTGATCGGTGAAACGAAATCTCCGCTGGCCACTCCTCGAAGGGAACACCAGCTGCGAGTCGATCAACGCGTTTGAAATTTCTGACAGAATCGGGAATCCTTTTCCGATATGGAATCCCCGGTTCCCGTTGCCATGAGATCGACACTCGACGTCTAGCTGCATTATATTCGCGTCATTTCATTTTAGAGGGATTGTTTCCATCGGCGAAATACCCAAATTCCGCAAGCTCGAAACGAGTTTAGCTTTAGGCGTTGATCCAGCGATCGTGATTGCTCCTGATACCGTAATTAATCCACTCAGTAGCAAGGTACAATGCTGGTCGCTCGAGGGACTCTCGGCTGTTAATCTTCGTTGTCTTGCAAGATTAACATCCGAATTTCGCAGAGGAAAGTTACGTTTCGCGACGAAGAACGTAATGGAAAAGAAAGTAAAGGCAAGGAGATAAGAAAAGAGTAAAGACGGAGGAACGCAAGGGTCGTGGCGGCCGCGTTAAGTATCAAGTGGATCTGCAGAGATAAAAAATGGAAAGGCAGGACCGGCATTCGAGTAGCCTTGTAAGACGCTTTGCATACAAATTATTATATCTTAACCACGCGAGTGCGCGACGAGAGAGTCGGAAGACGGAGCGAACAAGGTCGCATGAAAAGAAGTACAATTAATAATCGAAAAATCAATGCCGCTAGGTCAAGTACCGTGTACATAGATCGATCTCTTCGGCCGTCTTCGACGACGCCACGCTCTATGAATGAAAGCGAAGCCGGAGAAGGACAGACGTCGAACGTGAACGAGAGAAATCGGTGGAAAAGAGAGGGGTGCACGAGGAGGAGCGCGAGCGTTCGACCGCGAGGGTTACAGAGAAAAGTGAACCGAGAATTAAAATCGAGAGAGAGAGAGAAAGAGAAGGAGACAGGGGAATTGAACGAAATTGAAAGGAGGAAGGACAACGTGACAGAAAAGATTTCCGCGGAGATATGCAAAAAGGAAAGAAGAGGAAGAATGCTCGAAATAAGAATCGATAATAGAAAGGGGTGGAAACGACGCGTAAAGACAAAGCAACGAAGATGAAGGGGATGACAGACGAGGGATGAACGAAAAATAAATAGGGATGAAAAATAAGAAAATGGAAAACGGCTATGAGAGCAAAGACAGGAGTGAGACAGAACGATGCAGAGTTGGCAAGAGGGTGGAAAGAGAGAGAGAGAGAAGGTGAGAGAGGGGGAGAAACCGCGCAGGCGGCATCCACTGCCAGGGTCACTCGCGTCGCTCCTTCGCGAACGCTCTTCTGCTCGGATCATTCTCTTGGTGGTGCACTCAGTGCGCTACAAGCGCTCTGAGGACGCGTGTCGACTTTACACCTTTCGAGCGAAAAACTGATCGATCTGCAAGAACGTTCGTCTCCAATGACAAGTGTGAAAATGCTTTTTTGTTAATCCGAGACCGCGCTAGAAAAGAGCGGGAGTTTCACTAAAAATCGCTGGGAAAATCCCGCGTCGGGCTGACGTGATCGGATTCGCGAGATTTGCCGCGGCTAAAAAAAGAAAACAAACGAGATCGCGACGCTCGGGTGAAATTCTGAACGAGAATTCGAAGCCAAGTGATATCGACGGGAGTGCGTCGTTAATTTTAGAAGCAAACCTTTCGTCCGGTTCCAGGTGCCAATAAAACGACAGGAAGATGTACGAACGGATGATTCGGACGTAAAGTGTAAGCACGGTGAAAGACTGCCCCGCGACGAAGGATCAACGGATCGAGCGCCGGGAAGCCTTCGATATCTGAGCGAAGTTTCAAACTTGCTGGGAGATATCGGTGGAAGAAAGTTGGCCAAAGTTCGAAAGTGCAACCCGCGTTTGAAAATACTGCTAGGCGTGGAACGGAGAGGCAACGCGTATAGGATATCGGGAAGAAAGTTTCCCCGGGACAAAGGTGCGATAAAAATTCTTCTTACGTACATGTAACGATACGAAGGTACCCGAATGTTTTCAGAGAAAAGATCGCCGTACTTTCTTCCAAACGAGTCGCGATATCACTGCCGCTTTTCTCATCGAGATCACCTAATTTCTCTCGCGACTAACGTTACCTTCGCTTGCACCTGCCGTTTCTTCTCATCCCTTTAACTCTGCCCTACGATGCGCTCTGCGTTGTGTTTAAGCACGAAAAGATCGTATGTCGGATTAAGCATCGAGTATCAAAGTATGAAAGCTCGAGCCTCTTAGCTATTGACCCGAAAAGGCGTTTTCCCTCGTTACGGATAACCTAGTCGATTCTTTCCCCTCTCCTGAATGCTACGTTTATTCGCGAGTCCCCTCGCCATCCAAACTAGAGCCCCTTCTTAACAGAAATTAATTATCGTCGACATTTTTCTATATCGATCCTCGATATAGAGGCTCCATCTTACCCCGCCAACCGGTTGCCAAAATTCATTTCCTCGTTCATCCATTGATGGTTTTCCCGTGTACCAGAGGCGGTTAAGTTCTCGTTGACCGAGCTATTCCAACGACTCGTCTGTGATGTTCGGAGAGTCAAGTGACGAGAGTCAGTAATGACAAACCGGGTGCTATGTTTCGATTGATTTTATCGTTATCGAAGAATCTCGAACAACGGAGAGAAACCGTGTATCCTTGTTGCAGCTGCGAAGCAGCGCGAAGCGAACATCGACGAGTTAATTACGGTTTTATGAATTTATCGGCAGCTCGGTTCAAAGAGAAAGAAAAGATCCGGGCTGACTAATTAACGGAAGAATTGATTTTTGCCAAGGGGAAACAACGTTCGAACAAAGTTTGCTTCGACGAAGCATAGAATCAGATGTAAATTGCACTGCATTATGCGAACCGGAATTAGTTTCACCCGGGTAAACGAAATTACGTCCAGGCGTGAATCGCTGTCACCAAAGAAATTCCAAACTGTTCGCTACATTCCTTTCATCGTTAGAAGTTACGTATAAACTGCGGAAAGCATATTTCCCATTGACTCCTCTCGTGTTCGAAGAAATCGTTAATCGCAACGTCGTCTCGCATTCCGAACCGACGATTACCATATGGAAGAGCTCGATGAGAGGAGAACAAATTGGCCTGGAGATTGGTCGAACCACCGTGAGAAAGAGGAACGCGTCGAAGTCGAGGCATCGGGATGCAAAGAACAACGATGATGGGAGCTCGGTAGCATGATCCTTATCGCGAAGAGTCTTCACGGAGGAAGTTCGATTATCCAGACCTCACGAGCAGAAATCATTTTCGCGATCTCGATAGGAAACGACGCGAGAAGAAATCGTGCCCCCAAGAGCAATCCGAGTCTGGTAGTCGATGAAAATCGTCCCGATTCAGCCGCGATATTCCAATAAGGAACAAAGGAACGAGAACGATATTCCTGCTTTGGGTTTCCTGCTTGTTCTCAAGAGAGACAGAGAAGAGAACGAGAGGGAGCCTAGGTTTACGAAAAGGATCGTAATCGACTTTCGGAACGGGAGACTTCAGTCGCCCTATACATGGCGTCAGCTACCAGGGGAATCGTTCTACGCCTACGAAAAGAACTTAAAGACAGGAACAAAGTTAGATTTGTCCAAAGGTTCCAGGAGAAAATATAGACCTGAGAAAAAATATAGAAAGAAATAAAACACGTGATAACTCGTCCAGTAATCCGCAAGTTCAGTGTCCATTGACGAGCGAAATATTCTTGGCTAGTTCCAGTCTAGGAGCCAGGGGTACCGAATATTTACTAGACACGTTTCAACGGTCCAGAGCGAAACAGGTATAAGGGTAGATCTTCTTTAAGTGAGATATACGGTTTCCAAAATTATTTTACGACACCCTGCAGATCTCTGCTCGGTAGCCCACGCAAACCTTTTAGCGAACAACATTGTTTGTTCCGGGGTGATTAAAAGGACCTGGCTTGTCCATTTTCGGCATCGGAGAAGATTAAAAGCCAGACTTACGGTTATCGCGAGTTGTAACCGGTAAGCTGCATACAGTTTCGCGAATGTGCCTTGAAGCCATTGGAAGCCAGGAGGAACGCAATTGTATGTATCCTGAAAATCGATGAAAGGAAGGACGCGTCGCAGCATCTAACAAAAATCTGCGACACGCGCGTGATCGCGAACACGCAACACCGCACGATTTACGATTCTGATTCCTTTTGCGTACATTCCTGCGATTACCATGGTTCGCTAGCACACACGCTAGTGATTATTAGTCACCGCGTGAAGCAAGTAATTATGTCATGGTTTCACGATATGCAGATACACGTTTCTGGAAATGCGGGCTAATGCGTCACGATTCACCCAGGTGAGCACGTCAAAATATATCTTGCCCCTCTAGTTTTTATCTCGACTCGTTCGTCGCGCAAATTGATTAAAAATTGAAACGCCTATCGTCACACTTCACAAAGTAATTGCATATATGGACGCACGATCCTTTGGCCGTCATCAGAACGCTCGTACAAAGGTATCAATTCGTCGCGGAAAATGTAAATGTGAAATATACCAGGGAAAATCGTCATGATTAATATATGATCATCCGATATAGCGATTAATTAGCCGATCTGCGTATTTTAATTATTAACAACGTTCACGGTGTCCGCCTGGAAATAACGTACATACAATTGCAAGGCATTCGCGTGGATTAAATTCGTATATTTTCGAAATGAAAAATAGCTGCAATTCGACGATTCTACGAGTCTTCATAGGCTTCTGACAACAAATTCAATCGATGCTTCAATAATTATCGGAAATGTCGAGAAAATGAAACAAGGCGCGCAAAGGTCCATTAAGCGACTCGAAGCGACGTCGATATGTTCTGGGATGAACCGCCAAATTCATTGTATCACGATAAATTATTCGCTCGGTAAATTACTAAAACAGCCAGCAATTTATTCCACTAATATGTATGGCGATGCGGACGAATGTTCATTACACCGGACCTTTGCATACCGACGTTGTCCAGAATGCTAGAGAATTATTTGACATTTACCAAGCCTGATATTGCGCGTTCTATCAATTTAGTAGAGATTTCGACACCCTGCAGTGCTTTTTGTCACCTTTTCAAAATATTTCGAGAACGCCAGAGTCGAGAATATCTCGGTAAGGTTTGCGGAAATCGTAACGCTGGGAAACATGATTTTCGTATTCCGCAAAAAAGGTTGCGATCATATGCGTAACATATGCGACACGTGAGGAGGCAGGGGGAGTCGAGGAACATCTTTTTTTGGATTCGAAATACATTTCGGTAGTTGTAATGGCAGCCAGGGCCGTGAGAGCCGCTCCAATAATGCGACGACGGAGAAAATAAAACGCAATAGAGGCAGTCCCACGCCGAAGCATACACGACCGTAACGCTCCTAAATTCGCGATTTACGACTGAGATTTCGACGTCGATCGGTTTTACTCGGAATACGTAGCCCGTTGGGAAAAACCTAACACCGATACGCTCGAAGAGTATGCATAACTAACGTTCTCTTTTTAATGGACCAAGCTTCTTCAATGACAGCCCATTTATGGAAAATCTTAACCTCCCGCAACAGCGATCATCGGTATATACGTGACTGTGATCGAGAACAATTTTTATATCCGTCGAATAAACGATCCGAGTCGCGAAAAAATCTTTCCCCTCGACGAATCGCAATAGCGTACGAAGCCTTCTAGTTGGATAAATGCGAACGATTTTCTTTCGCCGTAGACTTTCGCGGAGACTGATGAACCCTGTCAGAAACAAACGCTTTGACAAAGGGATGAATTGCTTTCGGTCGCGGACAAAATATGTATAGCGGAAGCTGAAGAGTGTGCGAGACTAGTGAGTCCTTGGGCGATGAATGTCGTGCGACATACCGCGAAATTAATCTTATTCGTGACGAATTAACTATTTATTTCGGCGAAACGATGAAGAATAGAACGTAGATACTTTGCGAGATCTGTCGCGAAAAAGAAACCTAAAAACGGATCGTTGTGATTTCAATGAACGCAGAGACCCGTCCAAATCCTCGGATGTAATTAAGGCTTGGTGATGGTAGGGCACCCTTTGCGTTCAACGAGGTAGAAAATCGCTCCGGTTCAAGTACTGCTCGTTTATACCCAACGGCCGAGATTTAAGACGATCTGTTCGAATAATCAAGGACTAGCCGTGTTTTATCCCTAAATTCGTTAATGCACACATTTTTACCTCACTCGATAAGTCGATACTAATTTTCTACGATCGTCTTTTATCTACGGCAAGACGACGATAAATAACTTATCGAAGATACACGAATGCGCTTCGTGCCAAATTTCGATCCATTAGAATAGGATACGCTGAAGAATTGGAGGAAAAAAAAATTAGGAATATAAAATTCACTCGAAAAGCCTGTAGTTAAATGTTTCAGTGGATTAATGGTGCTCGTAAAGGAACAATAAGAGGGTTATCAAAAGCAATGTACGTCAGTGGAGATATGCCTACATTTTAAGATTTTACCCACGTTGTTCGCGTTTTATTAAACACCGCTAACGTTTCATAGGGAATTTTAGGAAAATTCCTATCAGCTAGGATGTTAAGCACAGCCCGATTCGCTCGTTTTAACAGGAACTAACGATCTTCTGCCTTATCTCGAGTCTAATGCATCTAGCTATTCTATGCATATCGTGTTCAAAACCTCGTCAAACTTCCACTCACGTTGATCATGAAACGCTATGATTTTTTAATTGCTCCACGCCAGGGATTAGCAAAGTTTCCCTTCGATAGACAGAAATTATGAGTTGATCAATAAATCTTTGGACCAACTTAATTTATAAATAATTTCATTTAGGAACATTGTTCGATGAGCACCGTCTGCTATGAAATGCTACTTAATAACCAATCCGATATTCGCGTATATAGCTATAACGAAAAATTAAACATCGCGACTCGTCGAACAGAGTAGAAACGACTACCCCTATCACGTTAATACATGGTAATGGCATCGAACTAAACAGTTTTCCGATGTAAATGGCAGATATTATCCTATTTAATTCCTAACCATAATTATTTACAATTAATGGATAAGCTTAATTATGTATTCAGCTAACGCAAGTGGTTCGTTCGTTAATCAACTATCGACTAAAAGCAGGTCGTTAAATGTTCTTCGTGCGTCCATGCACTCTTGTCGCATATCGTCGTTCGTTTTACATTAATTTTTTGGCTAAAAATGCCTTTTCCGTCGGATTTTCTGCTCTTCGTGTCTCGCTTTAAACACATTTACGTCATTCCTCGTACTAAGTAATTTCCTTTATTTTCCATAACGAATTACCAAATGGGGAAAACGTTCCTTCTTCATAGAATTTCGTTCCGTTCTCCAGAATTTCTACAAGCAAAATTTATTCTTGTGTAATTGAAGAGAAGCAGTCGTTTACTGAAGTCTGCTTTATAATAAACGCGTCGACGCGATAAAAACGACGGTTAATACAGCTTGCTAAGCAGAATAAAAAATTGAATTAATAACGAAATTAATTATCTCTCTGATATTTATAAGCATGGAGAAAAGAGATTATAAATCTCGTAAGTAGTCTGCTAGATTAATCAAACGCACATATATACAACGAAACGGAAGGAAGCGATAAATCTGTAGAAATTTTATGGAAATTAAGCTCGCAAGACATAGAGAGTTTCGATATTGGCCCCGTTTCATAAAAATCCGAGAATTCTTTTTTCCTTCCTCCTCGTAGCGAAAATATCGTTCTGGGGACAAATAGAAAATGTAAGGCAGAATTAATGAACAACAAAAACACTGCAATTTCCATTACGTATCTGTGAGCAAACAATACGATGAAAACACAGTTCTTTTTTATTGAAAAATCAACTTTCATCGACTTTCTCGTCTACAGATGTAATAAAAGAGAAACTGGTTGTGAGAAATTAAAGTAAATAGAAAATAATAAGGACCGAGTGTTACGCGTCTCCCAAGACGTCTTGTCTGGCGTTGAAACTTCTTTCCCGTCCCCCTGGTCGTAAATAAGAAAGAACACGGGAGCAGAAAATACAAGCAAAGGCAAGTCTATGTTCAGATGATAAAGACGAAGATTAACCAGGTAAATAATCATGCTGGATCTCTCATGGGAGTCGAACGCGTCGTATCTGGAAAGGATAATCAGGACAACACGGATTCTCTTAAGCGTCGCCAAATCCACGTTCTCGTAGTCGACGACTTAATCCGTTCCCTTATAACCGACGTCTCGACTTGGCTAGAGACGGATGGATGAGGGAAAGAAGCGACTCGAGTCGTCGAAAAAGTTGTATCCTTAGTCGCTTTAAGTAGAGCTTTCGAAGATTAGGGAACGTCCAAGAATTTTCTTATAAACCCTTCTTCTCGAAGTTATAAAGAGTCGATGAGCATTCGAGGAGAAAATCACACGCCGTTCTCTTGCGATCGAGAAAAGGTGTTCTGCGAAAATTTGAAATTTTTTCGAAGGATACTTCGACGGGAGAAACACGCTGACTAAACAATGATAAAGAAGAATAAAAAATTGTACGGCGGAAAATGTACTAAAAACAGCGGTTACTCGTTCCCGATTCCGAGATTTTATTTTGACGCAGGGTAAAATACTCCAATGCAGAAATTTGTTTTGAATGTAAATAACGTGGCGGTTCTGAAAAAAAAAATCACGTCGAGTAGGACAGGTAACGTAGACAGGAACAGTCGACACGTTTACCTCTCAAAAAGCCTATCGTCGGCTCAATAAAATAGTCAGCTGTTGCTTTCGTTATTGCCAACCCTCTAAAAATACATGTAGCTTCGAGCTTCGACTCTTCTCGTTGCAACTCTGAATCAACTATAGGAACTTCTTATCTAATTTTAACGCAAAACACTGTCCACGCAGGCTGAGTCCCGCGAAGTAAGAGAGATCGCGTGGCCTTGACGATTGTGAAATTTGGATCAAGTCTCGTAAACGCGTCGAGATCGAGTTTACGAGAAAATTTCTCGATTAGTCGATACACCGACCGTAAACGATTGTATAACTCGCGTAACGTTAATGGAATACCCTCTTTCACTTTCGATCAACAACCAAATGTTTACAGATTTCTGTCAGACCTTCCACAACGTCGATGTAAACGTTCGGATCACGTTCGAGAAAATCGTGAATTTCGACTCGAGAGAGACAGTTTTCGGGAATGTTCCCGGAACAATCTCTCTTCATGAGCGATCGATATTTTGAACGGCAATTTTTCATTTTCAGCGAAGAGATTACTTACTGACGTATCTCCTATTCGCAAGATCCGCGAATGAAAAGAGTGCCGTGATCGTTCAACCGGAACCCGAAGCCTCCGGGACAAACTTGTTTCAGAAGTGAAAGCTCAAAGGTAAAAGTTCGTTAACCAAGAATTTCTGAAAAACCACAACATTTCAAAAGCCGATCGGGCGTAAGAACGAGGTGAGCTTTTCGTAGAACACGACGGCCACGGTGTACCGAAAATAATCCACGTGCCATCGCGCCATTTTTGCACGTACGACCGCGTCAGAATTTTTCGAAAAATAAACTAAAATCATACATGATGTCCGTCGTGAAGAACAATACCCGTTCGAATTCGATCTGACCTGTTATTCGACTATCGTCGAGGAAGCAATAAGCAAGAAAATTAATTTTTCTCGATGCGGGTAGACGGAGAGGAAGCAAAGAGGAGTAACGAAGGCCGGAGACACGCCGTCTGATCTCAAACGGCTGTTACTACTTATCGCATTCCCATCTCGTGGCACGGTTACTCCACTTTCCGAGGGCAATGAAGCCGAACAACGTCCAACGACTGTCGCACTTTCGCGTTTCTCGTTACGCGAACGTACCGTTGTATTTTTGACAATGACGCGGCTGCGAAGCCTCCATTCTAGCCATCTGCTTCTGGTTCAGCGACAACGGTGTGCAAAAAGAAAAATAAAAGCAGACACGTGAGATCGCGTTACGCGAAGGTCGTGACGTCAATGAGGAGAAGAAGAGAATTAGGAAAGATTGGCGAACGTGAAATCTTTAAAGTTCAAACTTTTCTCACTGCTGTTACCAGTTTCCCTTTACAACTAAACTTCGGCGAAACGCAGACATAAAACCCGTGACACGATTTCTAGCTTCCTAATGGCTGTGTATAAGAGAAGACACGTTAGATGCTGTTCACACTTGGAGGTTATTACTTATAAGTGACAGTAATACCGTCTCATTTCCTGGCTGCTCCACTTTGCCAGAGCAAAGTGACCAGTAGCCTCGACACAATGCGACCGATTTACCAAAGTCGATTTAACGAAACGTTACTTTTCGCCTGCACGACCTTATGGACAGCGATTTGCGGACACGTAGATATCAAAAATAATATTTTCTACCAACGTGACATACTTCGTTCATTGAAGAACAACCGACTCTGTTAGGTAGACACGGTTCGTCGATGACTAATGCTACTATGTCGCGGACCATACCACTGTTTACAAACGACAAATAACGATAACAGGAAGGATATTCCACTTTTATGTCGAGATCCCAATCCCTAGATCCTTCATCGAGGAACGCCATTATGCTTTACAAACGTTGGAGCGAGAACGAAGCTTACGCTTCGAAATGACCGATAACAGCGTTTTGTAGAAGTAATTAATTACGGAAGCTCGAACAACATTACGAATCGAAAGGAAATATCTCGAGTTCTTTGGAGTCCGCAGGTGGATACCGCGATCGTCTGCCGAACTGTAACGAGATTAAGCTCGTAGATGATTATTTAAGGTCGGCGACGTCTTAACGGCTTTATTAGTCTTCTTTCAATAATCATAACTGAATCGTTAATCACTATAGCGGCCTCGGTCCACCGTTCCGGTTGAAACTATTAATCTCGTTGTTACGTCGAGGTTATCGCGTCTGTATTTCAAATGATTTTACGCCAAAATTATGTACTTTTCTCTGTAGCCATTTCCCTATTTCTGTGGACGATATCAGCAAGACTGTACTACGAGATCGAGCAACTAATGCGATTTATGTGCCCAGAGACATCTATAAATACTTTAAACGCTCGAACGTATACGTAGTATCTGCGGCTTATTAATTTCGTGTCGCGAACGGAATAAATGGACAGCATCTAGATCAACGCACCTAGATCAACGCACCTAGATCAAAATAAAAAATCAACGGATTCGCTTTCGTGCAACAAGATGTTTTCGTTAAGTCGTTAATCCTCACAACGATATACAGTCTCGTTAACCTTAATCATCGTTAAAGCGACGTGGCTAATGTGTACTTGATATCGCATTTGCATGCAATTAGAATTTAGTTAATATATTTCTTCAGAAATTCATGCGTACTCGTGACGGGAGATGAACACGACGATAACGAGTACCTTTCGGACTATTATTTGGCTACTTCGAGAACGAGACTACGTCTAACGCATATTTATAGAAGATGATAATTCGTGCGTGATGTTCTCGCAAGAACCCGCTATGCGTCACGATAATACCACGATAGTTACTTAACTCCGTTAACATGAAAATACCTCGAAAATCGAGTTGCGAGTAGGTTTTCTCGGGCAATTTCGCGAGAGAGCGGCGGGATCGTGAAAAATTAGCGATATAATTCGACTCGAACGAGGTAGTGACAATTTCGCATGAGCAAGCACGATTTAACGTAAAATAGATAAAACGAGACGACGATGGTCCAAATAAATTTTCATTCCAATTCACCACGGGACGATGCGCCGTGTACGAGGAATAATTCGGAAATATTTTCTATAAAAGTTCCATACAGCCGGTGAAACAATTCTAGTCTATTTCATATTTCATAAATCACCGCGTAAAACTTAAAACACTCTCTATACTTCCCACGGCAGCGACTCGTTTTATCTTTTATTTTTCTCGCAAAAGCCGAATGTCGAGTTCTTGCTCACCATTGTCTAGATGTAATTCTTATTGTTGGATGAATTATACAAACTTTCCTCGATTAATATCCCAGAAATAAAAATAAATCGAGAAATCTTTTTAAAATCTAAAAATTAAAAATCAGGAAATTAGATCTATCAGTGATAAATTTGTTAAATTACAAATGCGGAAATTGTACGTGCGATTATTTAAACGATTCGCTGCTGGAAATAATTTATCCGGAATAAGATATAGGAAGTTCACCAGAACCGAAACTTCATGGCGCCACTTGTCTCCTGAAAAGTTTAATTAAGGACGTAAACGTTGCGAATGAAACTTTCGTTCGTGTAACACATTCGCAAGAAAAATACAGCCAAGTTAAATTTCTTAGATGGCTTCAACTCTCGCTTCGAAAACTTTTCTCGTTCCCTTTTTCCTTTTTCTTCTTTATTTATTTATTGTTTTTCCTTTCAACCAAAGATAGAAAGTTTGTTTGTTTTCGTGATAATCGTTCGAACTTTATTCTACGCATCGGAATAAATACTACTGCGAAATTGCGTGGAAATTGTTTGAAACGAATCGCAATCGACGCTTTCGAATTTAAACGGCATTTGACAGCTTCCATTGAAAACAACGATACATCGATGGTTGAATCAATGTAGTGTCAAAGAGGGAAACTATGCTTGCCTATGTACGAAATCAACGACGCGGAAATTAGGAAAGGACAAATTAACGATTGGTTGAAATGTGCTAACCAATGCTTGAAACAACGTAAATAGCACCGAAGCGATCGTTCCATCAAATTAACAATGATATTTTGTTCTCTTCTCGTTCCAAGATCTTAAATTTACTAATGAATATACAACGATTAATGCTTTTGTTAAATTTGTTACATTTTTTACTATTATTACACAGTGATAATTCGCACGAAGAAAAATATTCGTCATCTACATTATTTATAAATACTTCTAAGATTTCTGACTTACGGAGGCTAGTAGCGTCGTAGCTTCTTAATCCGATCGGCCTTCTCGGTATACAATGGCAAGCAAGCGTTGAAACTCTCTCAGCGCAGAACACGGCTTCGTTCTCACTCTCATTACATTTTTATAGTTCATTAACGTTCATTCGTTACATTGCACTGTGGATGTCAAAAAGTTATTATCGGTTAACGTATCGCTCGAGAGGCACGGAATCACTGAATCACAGGTTGCGAACATCGCTCGCGTATACATACCCTCCTTTCCATATGTGTACTGTTTACCGAATAAGGTCGAAATTAATATCTACACTTTGACTATAGCTCCACGATATAGATATTGTTCTTACGTAGGAAGAGGTCGGCATACTTTCCGACAATTCAATGATCATCCAACGACGGAACACTTTGAGCGCCGTTTTTGAATGTTTCGTTATAATGAACACGGAATACAGTTTGCGATACGTGCCGCATTGTCTTTCGAAGAGATACATAAGGCGACACTCCCGATCTCTAGCGGCACTTATTAGAATTTTATATCCGTTCTGCAGAACAATAATACGAGTATATATTGATACTCGTTAAATTTAATCCATTGAATAAAAATGTCTGAGAAAGTACATTTTCATATATTTTACATTTCTTTTCTTTTTTTTGATTACAGATTTCTAAACATAAATCCTAAAGGAAAAAGAAAGACGAATTACCGATTATTGCGATATTATTAAAACACGTTGCAGATGTACATACGAAAACTTTCCGAAGATTTGTTCAAGACCAATCGGATTGCATTGAACTTGGTAGTATTTGAAAAGTTACAAGAACGAAACGAAGGAAGATAGCGATTTCGGTAAAATCTTCGATATGTTGCCAAAACTATCAGTTCTCGGCTCTCACAAAGTTAAAAGGTAGTGAGAGTCGAATCGAAATGTAATATAACGAATTAAATAACCTCTCAAAAAACATTGAAACAATAAAATCATGCACTACAGAATTGAATCATACACAGATTTAAACTGTTCGAAGTAATGAAAATAAATTCATTCCTGAGTAAATTTTTGACTGACAGGAAACTCTGCAACGATTAAACGAGAAATCAGCTGAATCGTAAAAGAACTGATGCGTATAAACGCGATAACGACTAATATTAAGGAAGAATAAGAAATGGTAACGTGAAATTGAAACACGAAGGAGAATATTAATGAAGAATCGTATGAAAAGAGAAAACGAAAGTAGTTGGAAACGATGGAAACAAGCCTCGAAGTTTTGAACAACACCAGTTACTACGATGCTGGTCAATTATTGGGAAATTTATCGATCAACGAGAGCACGGAAAAACCACACGAATGTAAACAAGAAATCAATTCGAATGGTTTCTTTGATTTTGTCATTTATGGCGTGCTAGTGAACTTGGTCGGTCTTTTTGGGATAATAGGTAATACGATCTCGATGATTATTCTCTCAAGACCGCAAATGAAATCATCGATCAACTACTTGTTAATTGGCTTAGCTAGATGCGACACTATGTTAATTATCATTTCGGTAAGTATGTTTATTAATTATAGTGTTCGAAGGATCAGAGTCACTTTTATATTTTACACGAAATTTGCTGAACGCTGAACTTGAAACTTCTAAAAATTTATGTTGGCATTATCTTCTAGATATGAGAGTGTAGCTTAAAAGGGCTAGCTAAACTAGAGTTGTAAATTGCAGCCATTTACTATGAAAACCACTTATATGGAAAATACAGAATTCTTTGTGCAATAGAATATACGAACGTTCCGTCATCGCGAATTTATTACTGTCGCCCGGTCTCTTAGGAGCAAAGTTACCTCGATGCACGCAACAACAAACCTTTGTTAATTTATTGGTCTAATCGAATGAAGATGCAGGAACGTTATTCGTTCCATTAAACTCAAGCAAAACAAACCTGTATGAAAATTCTCTTGTACATTTATCACCTCCTCGAGAACTTTCCACCCCCAATAAAGATTCCTAGAAATCATCGCGATACGCAAACTGTAATAATTTCGAAGTCAATATCAAGATATTTAAATAGTTACGTACTACAATTTTTAATACAAAGTATATGTACATTTCGTCTTCATTACTTCATAGAGAGTCCATTTTCATCATACTCTAAGTTCCTTTTAATATAGCGCTTGAACAACAAGCGGAAAAAGATAATATAAATAACAAAATGTTTATGACATTTTCAGATATTGATTTATGGCTTACCTGCAATTTACACATACACTAGATTGCTATTCAACTACAAGTTCATCGTCTATCCGAAAATAGTCCGATTCTTATATCCATTATCTTGCATGGCACAAATAGCAGCAGTGTATTTGACTCTAACCGTGACGTTAGAGAGATATATCGCGGTATGTCATCCCTTAAAAGCTAAGTCTTTTTGTACATACGGACGAGCTCAATTAGCTGTATTGGTCATCGTGATATTTTCCTTTATTTACAATCTACCCAAGTGAGTAGGCTTATCATTCGTTTGGCTTAAGCTTAACCGACACTGCTGAAAAACACATTTATTGTGTCTTTTATATAGGTTTTGGGAGGTAGATTATTACACGGAGGTTCACTGGAAGTACAACGTTACTGTATACTGCCTGTACCCGGCAGATTTGAGAGACAACAACTTATATGTCACCATTTATGTCCACTGGATGTATTTCTTTATTTGCTATCTTTTTCCTTTCCTTGCTTTGGTGATTTTCAACGCGGCCATCTATCGAAGGGTAAGAAAAATAAATCATTTCCCAAGAATCAGGGAAAAAAACGAAATCTTCCAGGAAAACATGATGAATGATTTTTATCTCCTGCTTTTTGTAGCGACAACAAAGTAACCATTGAATACTTTGTCGTTTTTCTTTATTTCGTTTTTATGCATTTTCCTACATTTGTTCCATATTCTATAATACGATATGGCCATTCGTTTTTCATTATCTTCGTAACT
>NW_016908447.1:110547-120547 GCF_001483705.2 Eufriesea mexicana | reverse complement strand
ATTTTTATATTTATCACATAAAGGACTTTAGTTTTAATAAAATATTTATATTAATTACCTGTTAGTTTGTATAAATATTATTGAATTCTCAGCTCTATCAATTTCTTTAATTTGGGCATTTGTATTTAATACATGTTCTAACTTGACTGTGTCTAAAGTTAGTTCTAACTCAGAAAACACTTTAATGACTTCATTAATTAACAACCATCCTATTCCTTGGTAATAAAATATATGCATTACCTCCTCAGGAAGTTCTATGAAAGAGACAAAGCAATTATTTCTATCAATTACAAATAATAAAAAACATAATTAATTAATTTAATATAATAAAACATACCAACTACTTGAAAGAATACTTGATAATTTAAAAATGAACATTTAGGAATGTATGTGACTTTCCCAACAGTTTTAAATTTAGTTTCCTTTGAATATGTATCCTTTGTTCCTATATTATTTGTATTTACTTCAAAATCTACCGTATCTGCTGGAGTGTTATTTTGTAAACTATTTTTCTGTTGATCTTCATTACATATTACTTTTTCTTCATTATTTTCAGGAACAGAGCAAATTGTACTGCAATTTTTTAATCGAGTAGTATTTTTTGGTGTTTTATTCCATAATTTAATAGATGCACTGTTTAATTGATCTGAATTTGTCATTGATGTTTGATTACATTGTATTTCATTTTGTTTCATTATTGAAGATGAGTTAATTGAAGATGAGCATAATGTATGAAAAGGAGATGAATGTATTGAATCTTTTTCATTATAATTCGGAGAAAAAGTAAAATTTTCATTCATAGTTTCACAATTAGGAACATCTCTTGATGTTACAAAATCATTATCTTGTATAAACAAAGATTGATTGAATTGATTGTATAATTCCTCGATAAAGTGTAAACTATTATCCATAAGGTTTTCTTCTGATGGTGAAAAACAATGTTTTTCCATTTCTTTTTTGTGAACAGCCTGTTGCATTGATTCATCACTGATAATAATTTTGGGTGCTGTGTTTATAATATTATCTACATTCCACTTATTATTAAAAGACTTTGCATTTAATGCAAATGAATCATTTTTAATATTACTTGTGTTATTTGAAATATCAGGAGTAAAATGTTGATAATGCTCAAATAATGTGTTTTTACAATTATTTAACATATTTTGGTCTGTATACTCAGTTTTAAAATCATTATCTTCAAAGTGTATCAAATTAGATGCAATAACTGACTTATGATTTTTATGTTGGACAGACAACAAATCATTAAAATGTGTGTCATCTTTTTCTGGTGAATCAGGTATATGTAACTTACCTGCTAAACTAAGTTTAAAAGGATTTGTTTCTTTTAAAATCAATTCATTTTTTACAGAATTTTCTGTGGTTGTCAGAAGACTGGCATTATCATTATTTGTAAAATTATTTTTTAAGTCTAACATGAATTTATTATGAAATTTTTCAAAACCTGGAGGTGTATTTAATATTTTTGGCATTTGCTGATTCGATAAGGATTGATTTACTGTATCAAAATCATCATTTACAGGCATTAAAGTATTATAATCCATTACACTCTGACTTTTAACTAAATTGTGAATAATAGTTTCTCGAAAGGGATTAATACCAACATTTGAGTCATGATCCCCATTATACGAGGTAGTAATTATTGGTTGCTCACTTGTTGCAGGAATTGTAAGACATTCTGGATGACATTCAACATTCGTTGAATCAGTATTTGTAACAGTATCTTTTTCTCTATAATTATTTTCAGTTAATAAAAGTGCACCTTTTATCGCATTTAAGATACTTTCATCATTTGTTATATTATCATTTACGTTTTTTACAGAATCATTTATTACTTTATGAAGTATATTAAGTATTATATTTATTTGCATTTCTAATTGCAAATTTTTTTTCCATAACTGCATGAATGCTTGAGGACTTATATTATTATTAATTTGATCATTAGGAGGTTCATCTTGTAAAAATGGATTGGTATTATTCTCACTGAAGGTAAATATAGAAGGTATTGAATCAGTCTGAAGAATTTGATCTTGAATATCCTTCTTTGTTAGCAATATTTCTTGTTCATCAAACATAATGGGTTTTGAAGACTGAAAGCACTTTTCATGTAAAGTACTTTGCGGTGATACCAAGGGTATATTGTTATCATTAAATATATTAGTTTTCTCTTCATAACACTGCTCTGGTCTAAATATTAAATTTTCTTCCACATAAAGTAATAGATTATTCATATCAACTTTATCTTCCTGATTAAAAAACAAAAAAAGAACATATCAAATAATAGTAGAATACATATTTACTGAGTACTATGTCTATAATCCTTAGATAGATTAATTTGGGAAAAATGACCACTTTATGAGATTGTTATATAAATTATAAAAATATTAATATGGAATAAAATACACGTAATTAGTTTTTAATTTAAATATTTTTATTACGTAAGTAACAAATGCAGTATGCTTATAATAACACAAATGCTTATAATAACATAAAGATTGTATTTTTCCCAAAAAATATAATAAATACAATCTGTTCTAGCATCTTGTAAAATACATTAATTAATTAGTGAAAATAAACATACAGCAGCATTATATAATATAAACAGTAATTATATATAATATACAGAAAAATTATTTTATAGATTTATATATTTAAAATGTAATTTATAGATTGAAAGGATTAAGAAATTTAAGTTCATCTATTTACAATAATTTTACTTTTTTTAACATCTCTACCAATATTTTTCCTTTACCTTCTAATTGATAAGAGGTTGTACTATTTAAATTCATTATTTAGATTTTAACTCTCTTCAGAATCTATTACAGACATCTGAATTTCAAATTTCGTGTATGGGTTTATTAAATTTTTAGTTTCATCTTTTTCAGTGACTTTATCTGAATACATGACTTCATAAACAACATCTTTTCTATTTTTGCAGACATCTACATAATTTGCATTTTCACCTGAATTTAAATCGTTTATTTTTGCTATTTTTAATTAAATTCTTTATGGTTTGGTATACTTTCCATAAAAGGATAATTACTTTTAAGAAGATTACTAAAATCAGCATATGATACATGTACATCCCATTCTTCCTCATCAGTTTCTATATCAATATCATTAAAAACTGATATGTGAGACGTTTCAGTCATAATAGATGATACCGATTTTTCGACCGGTTCAGCTTCTGATTGTATAGCTTCTTCACTTAATAATGAGTTTTTCATTAATTCTACATTTAACAATGATTCTTCTGTATAATCAATATTTTGTATTAAATCTGAATTTTGTGTTGATTGCTGTCCTAATATTGATTCCAAATTTTCAATTAATTCAAATTTTTTATTTGCAACTACTGACGTTTTTGGCGAAGTTATCAAAGCTTCTTTCTCATATACCTCCACATCACTGATAGTAAATTTAACTGATTCCTGTGTATGCAAATCTATCACGTTTATTTCATCTATGTGTGAAAGACTTTTAACATCAATTTTTGAATTAGATTCATTTAATACTTTCTTGACAGTATCTACATCATTTTCATATACATCTTTTTCATATTTATCATTATTATTATTCTGAAATGATATAGATTCATCTGATGTGCTTAAATCGTCCGAATCTAAACTCAAAATATTACTTGATGTATCTTTTATTGACAATAATTTTTTGCATAACTCTTGATTAGAAACAATTATTTTCATACAAATGTATTCATTTTCTTTATAGCTTTGTGAATGTTGTTCCAAATTTTTTGTATAAAATATTTCATTATTATTTGTGTATGTATTACCAGTACTAATATCACTACTTTCTTGTGATGAATTAGTAAGCTGTACATCTTGAACGTTTTTAAACGAATTAGATGGTTCTACAAACATTTTGCCTGTTAATGTCTCTAACATTTGTTGGGATATAGCGAGTATTGTACTATCCGTGATATCTTTTTTACGTCTTTCAATATTTTTTAAAATTAATGGAAATACATCTGATGTTTTATTAATGTTTCCAATCGATGACCAATGTATATCTTTATCACATAAAGCAGAATATGAACTATTATACACTGCTTTTAAGAAACAATTTTCAGCTAATGGTATATTGTCTTGTTTTTTAAAAATTGTTTTGTGTGGTATATTATATTTATTCTCTTGTATTGCATTTTTACAAATAACAGACCAATCTATGTACCCTGTTTTATATACTTCATAGTCTGCATCAGTAGTAGAAAGTTTTATATCACAGATATCTAATTCATCTTCTGAATTCCATATATCAAAATAATTAGCCTGCTGCTTTGAAATATTTTTATGGTCTTTTGAAGTATCGCATATATTATTTGACCCTTTACTATTTTTTCTATTATGAACAGATATATCAGCCAATGAAATATTAGATACAGTACTATTATGTAAAAATTTTTTCTTTTCTATGCTCTCATTAATTTCATAATTATTATTATTATTAATTTTAGTAGAGTGAATAGATTTTAGTTTAAGACTTAATAATTTCTGATACAAAGATACTTTCTCCTGAAATTTTTTTACAGAATTTTTAACAGGCCTACACATTTTTTCAATGAAGGGATCATTTTTAACAAAATTATTAGATTCAAATGATTGTAATGTATTGCTTTTTCCATTATCGATTATTCTGTTGAAGTTATTTGCATCAGATAAATTTCTTTTAAAATTTATATTATACAATGCTGCATTATTATCACAATTTCTTTCTACTTCATGAGTATTGTTAAATTCTTTATGATTAACATGTTCCTGACATTCTAAATAATATCGAAATGGGAAATTTCTTTTTTTCATACAAACCATTTTTCCATGGGCTGCTAACTTTTGCTCAACTAACCAGTCATTAATGTGTACATCTTCTTCCTCCAATGTATCAGTCAAACTTACCAACATTGAATTATCCTATATTGACAAAAGAATAATTTTAAAAATACTAATAGATATTTTAAAGTAAAGTTAATTTTAATACAATTAATTAAAACAATTTAATGATTTTACCTCTTCATCAATTGATGCTATTATTGCAATTAAAGGTATTTCGCATGTTCTTATCGCAAAATTATGAGTAGCGTTACGAGACCACTTAGACCCTTGATATGGACGTATATTAATTAACCCACATGGTATTGCTTGTGCTGGTAAATTGGAAAACATTCTATGCAAATAATATATTGCTTCTGGAGGATATGTTTTTAATGTACCATAATCGTAAAACATTACCTATAGTAATTTAATATCAATAATTGTACATGATACATATTATTATATGTGTAATAATTATTACATAATACATAATTAATACAGTGATCATATGTACTTACAGTAACTTGAAAATCTGGTTTTACAGTCTTAATTATACCCCTATGCCATATTCCGTTATATATACATGCACAATTCAAACCTTTTTCTAGTACAACTGGTGGAATTACATATTTCATATATTCCATTGTGTAGAAATTACTATAAAGAGTAACCATTAGTATAAATGTTATGAATCATAATTATTCAATTATAACTACAAGAGTCACTTGTAATTATACATACATACATATATTATAGTATTTATACATACTGTAAATCATCCATAAACTTTTTAAATATCTTTTGCTTTTTATAGAGTTGAATCCAAAAGAATGAGGGTGTAAATACTTCTACAACAACAACTTCTATGTAAGGTTTTATATTTTGTATTAAGTTTGCAACATTTATGTAACCTACACTTTCTCCAATATTCATTACGTTATCTGGTATTAATCCCTTACATGTATCAAGTGACTAAAAATTTAATATTATTAAATTATATTTTTATTAATAATTAATAAAATTCTTGTATAATTTAAATAAACAATTTTTACCACTGTTACTGGAAGTGCTTCTTCATCATTTGTTTCATAAATATGATACAACTCTGTAATATTATTTGCTTTACATTTCTCTTTTATTTTATTTGAAGGCAATTCTCTTTTTGCATAATAAAGTATGAAATCTCCTGTACTATAAGGTTGAATACAATGAAAGATTTCAGGTAACTGTGATGCAAATTCTCTGACACTATTAAAACCAAGTTCTACATAATTTAGAGGAACTTTATATTCTTCTAAATATTTTTTTGGTAAATCAGAACACCAGATTCCGTCAAAGTGATTCTGTATAAGTTTTTCTAAACGAAATTTCATTCTTTCATTTATAAGTATTTTAACATCTTTGTTAAACACTTGACTTTCTTCATCTCTTCTTATATTATCAAATTCCACCTGAGTTTGATTAATATTATTATCATATTGAACTTTTGGTATTGATATATGTTCTGCCATTTGATCCTGGTATTTAGATATAGATTCCTCTATAAAACTAAATGTAGGTTTGGTCTTTGTAATTGACTTTGTATGATCAGAATGAAATGTTTTGGTAGAAGGAAACTCAAACATATTTTCTTCATCATCAACATTTAACATATCACCTAAATTTTCATCTCCAGCAATAGTTACAATTAATGGTTTGCACACCTGTTTATTATTTGATACCATAGTAGGTTCAGAGGAAGACATATCGTTACTGCTTTTTAAATGATCCAAATCCTCAATTTTAGTTTGTATTGGATAAATTTTATTATTTCTTTGAAAAATCGTATGTGATAATTCCTGTAACTGGTTTTCTATGTCATCCATAGTAATGTTTACAAAAGGCATACATGAACGAACTTCATGAAGTATATAATCCTTATTTACGCCATCTGGATTATCATTAACTAAACTGACTATTTTACTTAATATATCAGCTGATACATGGATTCTAGGAGGAGCAGTCATGGGAAAATAATGATTTGGTTTATATGATTTTCTTCCAGGTAATTGTTTCACACTTTTTTGACCAGCTACTAATTTACTAACATGTATAGATTTGTCAGATGCAATACCTTTCACAATAATTGTATTGTTCTTATTTTCTATTTTAACTGCTTTTGGAATACTACGTAAAAAACTTAATAAAGAAGAATATCCTAAATCTTTCCATGGTATATACATCCCTTCTAATTGAAAATAATCATTATCCAACTCCCTTAGAGTGCATCCTCCTTTTTGTGTAAGCAATAATGCTAATATCGTAGTTTGAATATTTTCACGTTTTTGTAAATTTACTTGCATGTTACGAAATTTTTTATTTAATTCTTACAATTTCTACTACAAGTATTCAATTACAAATATTCTCCCCTGTAAATAAGTTAAATATTTCATAATAATATTTTCTTATTTTAATTTTTTAATAAATGCGTGTACATTAAATACCTTAAGAACATCAAATTCCGAAAATTGTAAACAAATTACGCAATAAATAATACACCGGTAATTTTAAAGCACTCATTAATATGTATATTATATTAATTTTACTGCAACTTTAATATGTTAATTTAAGTTATATGATAAAAATATCAAATCGTCATTCAATTAAATGCTATACCATTATTCGAAAAACTAACCTATTCACGAAACATGCGTACAGTAATCAGCAAAATTTAAAGCTCTCTATATACCTTTTCATTTGCCGCGCAAACTATCGAATTATAGATATACGATACGACAATCGAACTTTTAAACGGTATGAAAAGTTTATGATAAATTTTTCATATACAAAACAGTTACATTGATAAACATTATAATATATATTATTAAAGAGTGATTCGAAACTCACAGTTTAGTATATATATTTTTAACTTTAATATGATAAAATCTCGTGTAGTTATTATATACACGAGTATTATTTATATAAAATATAATATATTGTGAGTATTTTAATGAAAGTTTACATTTGAATTACATAAAAAAATATTATGATGATATCATTAATTCAGAATAATAAAAATAATTTGATTTTGGAATGCTTGATAAAAAAATAAACTTATAAGTTGTTATCATGTTGCACGTAACAGTATTACAATAAGAAATATAAATCTATACATTTAAAATTTATAAATTACTGTAACTGAATTTTTTGAATTAGAAAGATAATAAAATATAAATAAATAAATATCTATATACACATATAATATATAAATTATTTTGATTAAATTTATAACAAATACAGTTATTATTTAAAGAGTCGATAAAAATTGTATTTGGAATTTTATCTTTAATATTTTGTTGACACTGCAATTAGTGATTAAAATATACAAAACTTTTACCTAACGTTTCGTAACAAAGATAGGTAATATTATTGGCGATTAATATAACTTGATACAGTTTACAATTAGAAATTTTAAACAATTACGATTTAGTTCGTCCGTGAAAGTTTAAAATTCTTTGTAACAAATATACTTTCATTATAACGTTCTTAAAATTAATACATCTTCTAAAAATGTGATAAAAATCATTAAATTTCATTACATATTTTCATTAAAAATGTTAATAGACAATAAAATGTTGAAATTGACAATATGATAGTAATATAAATGATAATAATATAATATATATACGCGTACATAGCATTAATTAATAGAATAATTAATAAAATAATATTCGGTTTATGTATATTATTTATTCGAAATAAAATTAAATAAAAAAATAAATAGAAAAGAATAGTAAAACAGAAACGACTGTACAAAAAAAATGATAGTCAAATAGTCGATCATATATCCTAGCACAATAAATTTTTCAGATTAAGGTACAACATATAATAAATGCAGGTTACATTAATGGTGATATAATATTGTTGGTCGTAATATAATATTCATTTGTATGCAATATTGTCGTCAAATAAAATATAAGTAATTGAGGACAAAACTTAAATTGAGGGTGAATTAACTGATTGAGAGTAAAGAAGTTGGCTTAGAAGTGAGATATCAGCATAGGGAAGTATTGAGAATAAAGTGTATGTGTGATGTACATATAGCCCCGATAAAGTTGTGCGAACGAACAATAATAAGAAGCGGTTAATCAGTAATCAATGAATAAGCACCTCCCATACACGTACCCAAAGCCTTACGAGATTATAAGATCGTGTAAAGAAGTGTAATACTAATTTCGTTCATGCAGTGTAAAGAAAATATTACGTGTTAGAATCCGCCCTTTATCACTATAAAAGATGGCTCCGTCGTGTTTCGAAGTGATCCTCATCGGTTTCATTCTTATATTACCATTCTTATACGAAATGAGCAGGACCTTTCGATATTATTTCAAATTTTTTCTCTACTATGGATATTTGATGTTAAGTTCAATCGTTTTTCTCCCAATCATGATGTTTCGACCGCGGAATGTAAAAAACTTTGTGTTAGTAATTATGCTACTTTTGTAAATATAAACTTTGTTCACTTTACCACCTCTTTGTGTTCGTTTTGTTCTTTTTTTTTTTTTACTTCGAATATATTTTATTGTTTACGTTTATATTTTGGTTAATTTTTTACAAAAACGGAATGTTGTAAGACATTTATTGAACGATGATGATATAGCGTACGTACAGCAGTTTCGATATAGTTATAGTAGTAGAGTAATTTACAATTTACTCTACAAATATCACATAAATACAGTTAAATTAAAAAATGTAAATTAGAAAATTCTTTTTTTGTGTTATATGTAATATTTTAATAATAAGCAAATTTAAACTTTATTTTCAATTATATAATATTAAAATACGCGTCACGTGAAATGTAAAGTGATTATATAAAAATGTTACTTAGATTTAAACGTATGCGCAAAATGTAATAAGATATAAGATAGATACAAAGAAATTTTTGTTTGAAAAATTTGTTTACTAATATGCGTTCTTTAATAAAATAATTTTAATAAAATAACATTTAATGTAATAAATTTGGAACTTACATGTAATATTATTTAAAATAATTACATATAAGTTCCAAATTTATTATAATTACACAATTTAACTTACTCGTTATTTTTATCATTTTTTTTACTATTCTTCGTTTTAATATATGTTTATTTTATATATTTTATATATGTTATATA
>NW_016908447.1:96067-110428 GCF_001483705.2 Eufriesea mexicana | reverse complement strand
TTATATATTATATGTTTTATTTTTATAATATACAAAAAATAATGTATAACAAAAGAATAACCAAAATTTATTATAATTATATGCCATATCTTTTACAAATTATAAAATACTCTACCACTTTATAATAATTTTATTACTAACATAGTATATCATATCTTAATTATATTAACTAATAGCATTTTATTAATTGTAAGTAACATACGAAATATAATTTTAGATTAGCATCATCCGTGTGTTCTTGTTTTACTAACTTCTTGGGAGTACGTTGGGAATTGAGGGGAAAAGAACATTTAGAACAAGAAAGAGCATGTATAATAGTAGCAAATCATCAAAGTTCTTTAGATGTAATGGGAATGTTCCAAATATGGCCAATAATGGAAAAGTGTACAGTTGTAGGAAAAAAAGAGATTTTTTATGCATGGCCATTTGGTTTAGCTGCTTGGTTTTGTGGATTGATATTTATAGATAGAATGAATTCAGAGAAAGCTCGTTCAGTTATTAATACTGCCACAAATCATATTAAAGCTAAAAAGGTAATTTCTCTTACATAATATAGGAATTTCAAAGGCAATTTTCAATGTTGCTTATATTCATCTTTACATGTCTTTTATGTAGATTAAATTATGGATATTCCCTGAAGGCACTAGACGTAATACTGGTAAAATTCATCCATTTAAAAAGGGTGCTTTTCATGTTGCAATTAACTCTCAATTACCCATATTACCAGTTGTATTTTCCTCTTATTATTTTTTGTCCTCTGAAGAAAAGAGATTTGACTCTGGTAAGTTTTATTCATGCATAAATACTAACATTTGTTCGAATACAAATATTAATAACAAATATTAACTATGAATTGATAATCTTAAGGTCAGGTTATTATAACATCATTACCTCCAATATCTACAGAGGGATTAAAGACAGATGATGTTGAACATTTAATGCAAAAAACACGAAATATTATGATGGAAGTTTTTCATGCAACTAGTCATGAAGTACAATTTTCAAGTACTTCAGTTACTTCCTAAAATTTAATGGTAAATTGAGTAAAAATTTTATTGTTGATATTTTGATTATAACTAAGTCTCAGTTTGTAAACCAAAGACTAGTTTTTTCTATTTTATTTATCATTATTTCAATAAATTTGAATATTTTAATGTTTTATGAAGTATATGATATCTGTTAATTACAATTCATGTTCATTTTCCTTGTTTTAATTTCATTTCCAAATCTGATATTATATTTGCATTTTAACTTTAATAATATTCACATTTTGTATTGTTTATTATTAATAATAGTTTTATACTATTACCTTATTTGTTTTTAACAAATTTTCTAACAATTGATGTTTTTTAATATCATAAATACATGTGAGTCACAATACATCTTTATATAAAATTTATGAATTTTATACATGTATAAAATAATAAAACAGTTTCTATAAAGATAAAAATATTTAGATATAAATAATAATTTCCACTTTACAAGTAATTTGAACAATTCTGCTAGAAGACCCATTTATTACATGAAAAATCTCAGTTGAAATCTTATGAGTGTGATGTTAAATTACAATTTTGTGAGAATTTTTAAATGTTTTAATCCTTATTTGTGCTTAACCATCCTCATATATGTTAATTATACTTATATGCAAAGTTAGAATATTATAATGCTAATTACATATTATATTGAATTTTTGTACTTTTAAATTAAAAATATTAGACAATGAAATTATTTATGATGTATAAAAATTGATGAAAACATTATTTAGACAATACTGCAATATACATTTCAAAATAGCAAATTTCATTCTAAATAACACATTACGCTGTATGAGAAGTATACGTCTTTTTTATGTTTTACGTGAAATTTGATATACTAATGTATATTTTTATATATTCACTATTATATATTTTACACAGTTTGTACATATTATATTTATTTTTTTTCCACTTACTATATATTTTTGTAATTCAGTTTACATTGTCAATTAACAAAAAATGGAACTATTGTAACTATTAATGTAATCTAAGAATTATAACCTCAATTCGTAATGGTAAAGCCTTGTTTCAATATACTGTTCATTTTATATATAATTAGCTACCAAAGTTAAAGAAAATATAACTTGTTCGTATTACTTCCATAAAACTAATACCTGATAAATAGTCAAATTATAATATATATTTATGGTTACCTAATATTTGAATACTAAATTGTATTGATTATATTACGTTTTTATGTTTTTTAATGATTAAAATACTATTGTTATATTATAATTGAAGGAATTTTTCAATATTAAAAAAATATTTTAAAAAATTACATATACATATATTCTGAAGTTTGTAATTAAACAATTTTTATAAATGTGAAAACTCAATATTGTATTAAGATTTTTAAATACTAATATCAATATATTTGTAAAAATAAAAAAACAATGATGTAAAAATAAATAAAGTAAGTAATAATATTTAATTTATCTATTACTGAGTATAATTTAATGTTTATATAGCAATGAAGGACATAAAGTTAACATAGCGAAATTTTTAATATCTTTTTAAGTATGCAGCTGTGTATATTTACACAAACTGTGTTAATTATAAATTTTATAAAAAACATAAGTAAGAAAATTCTACATATATTCTACATGTAGAAATGTATAAATTTTGTATGACCAATGTAAAAATAGTAAATAAAATTGTTCAAGCATTCTTTTACATAATTTTTATTATGAGCAGTTAAAATTGATAGTATACAATATGAAGTAAATTACCCTATGCTATGTAAACAAATAACAAACATAAGAAAAATATTTTTACAGATAATCACAAATTACATTATTAATATATAATGTTACTGATATTGTTGCAAAAAAATTATAAAATACATACATTACCAATAATTAAAATAAACAATCTCTTTGTATGATCAATAATACATTAATTTGGCAACATTTACAAGATAAGCATGAAAACGTTTTTTTTCTATAAAAGCAATATTTAAACTGAACATATACAAAACATATACTTAGCACTTCTATACTTATTACATTCGATAGATAGATCTAGATTTGTTTTGTATATTAATAATCTATAATATAATAAGTTTATGTTATTAAACGTGAAATTAACAAATTAAGAATATTATTTTATAGTCTTGATGACTTTTTCTCATGACCTTCTGCCCAAATTTTGGCTATTTTCTGCTTTAATTCATCATCTCCTTCTTGATACATTTTCTGCATTAAACTCATGAAATTTGAACCCAAATTATCATCTTCACCAGTGCCTGCCATTGCAGATTTTTTTAATTCTTTGATTCTTTTTTCTACTCCTGTCACATGTGACCAATGTTTGGCAATCTTTTTAGCCAAAGATACGACCAATGTATCTGTTTTGATTTTGACAGTGCTATTATCTGGATCAATATCTTCACATAAATTGTTAATTGCTAAATTATAGTTTTTATTATCCAATCCAACAACATGAAGATCTAAAGACTTCTCAGTAAATTTGCAAGACACAGCTTCCTTAGGCAGTTGATGTACATTCTTTAATGTAACATACAATTTTATCATTGTGCCTGATTGATCCCAACCATAGTTATAAAGTTTAACTTCATAAAATTTTTGGGGAGAATTAGATATTGAACTAGTTGGTTTTGGTTCCAATGTTTTATTCTCTTCTGTTAATTTTATTAACTCTGTTTGTAATTTCTTAATTTCAAGATTAAGAACATCTTTGCTTCTTTGACGACTCGTTTTTAAAAGTAAATTATTTAATTCTTCGATATCCAATTTTAGCTGTAAAATAAAATATGGTTGTCTTCCCTATAGGTTATATCTTAATAAAATTTCCTTCATTCCGCGCAAACTTGCATATATAAATATGCATAGTTACGTGCATAATAATTTTATTGTAAACAGTATCTCAGCAATTATTTTATTATAAAGTAATTGTATAGATCAAAATCTATTTTACTTACCTCATCAGCTTTTGTCGACATCGCTTTCTTTAAAATATAATCACAAGCAAAAATTTTTAATTGTTTAATAACAAAGAAAAGGAAATTCGATATTTAATTATTTCTTTAATAATAATGTTCAAATGATAAAACTCGAAGTTTCTGCGTTAGATCGGGACAACACGTTTCGACGAATGAGAATTGACTGCGACATACAATGTAGGTACCATTTGGCTACATACTCGGTAGAAATTTCTGGAGGGTTCTCAAAATTTTACTGTATAGTGTAAGTATATACTTTTCATTTTGAATTACCTTACAGTGATTAAAGAAAATTCATACTATCATACATCGTGAAATGTGTTTGGAACACTTCTCTGAAGTAGAAAATTGTTATGTTAATAAAGTATCGAAATACCTAAACATTTATTTACTGTTATATCAAATGTTTAATTAGTACGATATATGCGATATTTCGAAATTTCGAAAAAATATAAAAGCATTAGAGAAATATAAAATGATCCTATTCATGTTTTTAAATAAAAAATAAATTTTATTTAATTTTCTAATTAATAAGTAATTAATTTTTTAAATTCTTTTTAATAAAAAATGTAATTAATATATTACACGTGTAGTACAATATAATATATATATGAATACATTTGAAAACTTTTATTTAAAATTATAATACGAAAATGACAAATACACGTTTTACATGATTTTTGGTATAGTTTCATATGATCATGTGAAATTTGACATCGTAACATGATTGGTTGATTTGAAATTGAATTAACTCTTTGTTTGAATGTAAACTGTTTTTGTACAGAAAATAGGGTTAATTGTTAGAATGGATAGTCTTTATTCATTAGATGTTTCACATTTAGACAAGGATTTAAAAGATAAAAATGCTGTACATAAACGACGATCTTCTGTTTTTCAAAGTCGTACAATTGTGTTTGACAATGATGAAGGTTAGTTAATATATTTTGTTTTATATCGTAACATCTAAATGTCAGTGTCGTTTTGTTAGGTTTTCTAAGTGTGAAATAATTAGAAACGTATTTTTAATTAATGTTAATAATTAATATTTTATAATTGAACGTACACAATTTTCAGAGAATGAAAAGATGGTTGATGATAAAGATGCAGCAAGATGTGTATCTAAAATATCGGACGTTGGATAGAGACTTTAAAACAAAGAAGGACGCTGCGAAAGAATCTTGCAAAACAAAAATTGTGTTTAGAAAATCAAGGTCAACCTATTGATTTAAATATTCTAACAGAGTGTGAAAAAGTCTTTATCGGAGAACGACCAAATTATCAAATCATTTATAAAAATTATAAAAAGCTGTCAGACACAGTTGTACAAATATCAGTGTTACATAAACTGGTATACAAATTAAATGAAAAATTTATTTTGCAAATGGAAAGAAAACTACGTAAACTTACTGACAAAATTATTGAAAAATCAGATTCATGACATTGACAAATAATTTTTAAAGTAAAATCACTTATAATTTAAATACACAATCGTTTTATGAGATTAATTATTAACAGTATAATTACAGATGAATGAAATAAACAAATATTTAGTTTTATATAAAATTAATTCATATTTTACATATACATCTATTTGTATTATAAATAAAAATAAATAACAGAACAAATAATATCACTGTATAAGGAATTTTTGGTATGTCTATATGACATGCTATGAGAATGATAATAACATTATATTTGTATGAAAGGAAACACTTGTTTCTGTCCTTATCACATTAACATAGTTAATGCTTTAAATAATTTAAAATAGAATTTAAAAACCAATAGAGCTGTCATCTATGCAAATGAAAACTTTTTCGCCTTGCTGCCTTTCTTTCCTTCTGAGATAAATATTCTTTTCTTGATGTACTATTATGCAATTCCAATATGTGATTTATTTTTCTGACAATTTCTTCAGCTGTCATTGAATCGGCTTCAAATTCGTGATTTTTAAATGATGCAGATTGATGCAGAGAATGCATTTGGCCAGATGATACTGCAAAAAAATGATATTTTTGAAACTATCAGATAACTTGCTCATATGATACATGTATTACACATATGCATGAACTAAACAAACCAAAAATATTTTCAGAAGTAGAAGAATGCGGTGTATAAACTAATGTAAAAATTGTTTTTGATCCCTTTGTTTCTGTTATTTCACACCAGGCAATATTGTCTATTTGATAACTAACAGCTCTTTGTCTATTCCAAAAACGACCTGCACCTTTTCCTGTTATTATTGGATTGATTTCAATTTTTTCACCAGATATTCCTAAACATATTTCAGTTTTTGTCCGGACTTTGTTAATTATGTATACCCTATATAAAATATTACACATTAGTTATAAATTATTTCATAAATTTGAGTATGTATAAAATACCTGTATGACTGATATAATGGAGCTTCCATAGCAGTTGTATGTCCCTCCATTTTAGCTAAATCTTTAGCAACTTCTGCTTGTTCTTCATTTTGACCTTCTAGAAAATCTTCTTCATTCGTTAATTCTACCCAATTAAACATATTATGTCGCGTCCTATCGCATGGTTTCATTTCTGCAAGACCTAACGTTGTGAATTCAAATTTGGATATTGTTTCCCTAGGGTCTAAACAGGGTAAATCCCAATCAACTTCTCCATCATCTTCAGTAAAATATAAGCCATATCTTGTAATGTCATCTCTAAAAACATTAAAATAGCAATGTATTCCTCACTGATAAAAGACTGATTAAATATGAACAATTTTTTAAAAGGAATTCACACTTTAAAGGATAATCTGGATGTTCATTTGCATATTTATAGCAGATTAATCCAATGAATTCTAACACTTTTGCTGTAGAAAGTACAACTACTTGAAGGGGATACATTCTTTGTTTTTTGGGTAACATACACATAAATATTCTGTATTTTCGTATTGGAATATCTACTTGTGCCTATAATAAAATTTATATAAATAGTATCGTCAAATATCATTGTCATTTAATTTTATGATTTATCGATACATACACTACCATCGAACTTAGCATATTCTATGAATGGATTTTGTGGTACATTTGGACATTTTTCAAGTTGTTCAGATAAAAGGGAATATTTTTTAACTTGGCTAGTCTTTTTACGGAAATCTTTCCTCTGAAACAAGTCTGATTGTTGAGTAATTGGTACAACAGAATCATTTTTCCACTTTACACTGACTTTAGCAGCTTTTTTTCTTTCAAGCTCCATTTTCTCTAACCTTTGGGCAGTGTTAGTATGTTCTCTATGACTGTATTCTATATCTGTATTAATATAAAAAACACAGATTTAAAGCAGATATATTAATTCCAAATGATTTTCTGAATTTTTTTTTCTTCTCATTATAGTTATAGGTTCAAACGATATTATTTTTTATAAAAACAAAAAATGGTTCTATGCTTTTTTTAAAAAAACTTACCCATTTGTATGTCATAAGATTCTGCAAGGACATCCAAATCTTCATCGTCGCTTTCTTCCATACCAGGATAACATTGTAACATACCATTTGACTTTAGTTGTTTAGGTATATCTTCTCCAAGCATCACCATCTCGCATTGGCCTTTTAAAAGTACCAAGTTTAAAGTTCATTAAGAATATACTAAATATTACTTTAATGTTTAACCTAAACAAAATTTATCATGTACCTGTGTTGTCTGTTGATAAAAAACTATCTCTGATGTGTGATAAAAGCCAATGTTCATTATCGTAGAATGCCATTTGTTCTTTTTTAGATATTCTTGAATCATAAAAAAATTTCTTTTTAAAATTTTATTTCATCACTATCTACTTACACGAGCTTGCGTCTTACATTACTTTGCGTGTGTACACATGGTGTTTAAGCATTACCGACAGGTGGCAGCATCTTTGTCTGTAAAGAGGAATAACATCATCGTTATCGTAATCATTTAATATATTCTCGAATAATTAGATATTTCACGAAAATATAAACTATTACAAGATTTTTCTTATTATATTTGCAAAGAAATAAATTTGGTTATCATAAATATAATAGCTAATATTCCTCCAAAAATATATGTTACAAAATATACATATGTAAGTACATATGTTCGAGTCAGCAAGTTCATAGAAAGTAATCGCAATGTTGAACCAGTAAAAGAACTGGAACACCCTTGATTTCGAAATCAAAATCAAGATAGAAATTCAGCCTAGGATTAAAGAAGGAATATCCAGTACTATCAAGTAAAAGAAAGAATGTGATTAAAACGAGTAGAAGGAGAAGTGTGCCAGAAAATAAACAAAGAAAAAAGATCAGAGAAAATGAAACCACAAATTAAATGATGAGTTGGTAGCTTTCTATATATGAAATGTTCGACTATTTAAAAATCCGAACAAAAAAGTCGCAACTAGCGAGTCTTCTGATTTTATGGAAATCGTATCAACTGTGATATCGGCTTTAATTTTGTTTCAAGCGAATCAAAGAAATCGTGTTTAAAATCACGATATATGTATTTCGAATATAACATTCGAAAAAGAACAATTGGAGAAACACTCGATTTAAAATAACCTGAAAAAGAATCACGAATAAAATTGTTGTATGAGGACGATTTATTGCAGAATGTAAAAGAAATAGTACATATTTACTTACGTTTAACAAAGCATTCTCGTCGTATATTATAATAAGAAATTTTATTTTTTCTTTTTATACAGGAAAATAGAATAAGTTAAACAATAAATAATTGTATAAAAATCTATATTCCGTTGATGCTCATCCTCTCTCCTTTCCTGTTATCTCTTCTTCTTCCTTTCTTTCTCTCTTATAAGAGAACTCTACAAGAATTATCCGATGAATATTAAAGATAGAAATTTGTATTGAACAGTAATTTCTGGAGCGGTCTGATGAAGCCAACGCATAAAGCTAACGCCTATAATGTTACTTTTTATGCGTTCCGTTTTGATGCGAATCGTTGGAAATACGTATTTCCCTCGAATAGTGGCAAGTTTACAGTCCAGCCATCGAAACAGCCACTTATGAGAAAACGTTTCCTATCGTATATGGCTGTAGATGAAAAGCAAGTGCGAATTTACTTTTTTATTTAGCTGCGTTTTGTATATTCGCGATTATCGCGTCCCGATTGAAATGGGGGGAAACGAATCGGCGTTTAAATAGGAGCGAAAAATGTCTAACAAGGAGAGTGCAAGTCCTTCGGGTCACCAATTTAGTTAAAACCTTACAGGTTTATAGATCTCGTCATGCAGTTCAAAAATATATATCATTATAGCCGCAAATAGTCAATAATTTTTGAGATATTTGTGATTAAAGTTTTATTACTTCTTTAATTACAGATTTAATTCCAGTAATTTTCAAGTAGAGTCGTAGTATGACGGCGACAGTTGAGAATTCCTATGCTGGATGACCAAGATTCAATTTCCAGTCCATAGGTTTAAAGTTTCTTTACAATCTATTTTTTATTTTGTATTCATTTTTCGCTTATGAAACCATTGTAAATAAACAGTTGTAAATAAAATTTCTTAATAAAAATATTTATTTTTTACGCTTTCTTATGTTAGTACATATTTATTACAAAATAATAAGAATATTATGCAAGAAAAACACTTTTCTATAGTAGTCTTATTTACTACAGAAAGAAAACAAAAATATAAATCATCATTAGACACAGGACCCATACAATCATCATTAGATACAAAACCCATTGCTCATGTAAGTATTGATTATTAAATTAAACATTGTATAAGAATGTTGCTATAATTCCAACTATGCTGTGCAGCAAAAAATGTTCATGAATTAAGTACAGAAACTTACAACTTTATTAATTTTCTGTTACCGAATTGATTTATTAAGATATATTAAGAGCACATAATTAGAAGAGGTATCTATAAATATAAGACCGTAAATAAAAAATCCTAATTTCTATAATATAGTTACAATGTAAACAATAAACTAACTCTTTCTCTTTCTTTATAACTTCTAATTCTTCTTGAGTTTCTACTTCGTTGTCACTTTCCCAATCGCTACTATAGTCTTCCTTCCCTTTTTTATTTGCAAGTCCAGGTGGTTTAACAGCTGGTTATGAGCTCAAATTTGGACAAGTTAAATGATCATGAGCTGATTTTCCCGTATTGCTAAACTTTTTATTTAATATCACAGATTCTACTTCATCTTCCTCTGCTGTTTCACCAAATGATAAAAGATTGAAATCTCTGTAACAAAATTTTTCATTGCAAAGAATAATACTATCAAAACTAAATTATGCAAACATTTATGAACTTTACTTTACTGCTGCTGTTTTAGTTCTTAAACTGTCCTTTACTTCTTCACTTTTCTGTACTATTATTCTTCGCATAATATTAGAAAATGAACTGTTCAATAGTATAGATTTTACCAACCTTCGAGGATAAAGTGGTCTATCATAATACAAAAAAGAGGAAATATTATATTTATATTAATTCTTGATATATTTTCTTGTAAACATTAAGTTTACCTCACCTACAAGTGCTTCTTCAAGTTTAATCATGTTATATATAGTTTCTCCAGAAACTTTACCAAAGATTGTATGTTTATTCTGCAAATTTGGTGTAGAACTAAGAGTAAAGAAGAATTGGAAACCATTGTCATCTTTTCTAGC
The DNA here is from genome assembly GCF_001483705.2 of Eufriesea mexicana. Classification (NCBI taxonomy): domain Eukaryota; kingdom Metazoa; phylum Arthropoda; class Insecta; order Hymenoptera; family Apidae; genus Eufriesea; species Eufriesea mexicana. The sequence goes on along the minus strand of NW_016908447.1, from coordinate 99,818 downwards.
ATCAGCCATAGAAATTAAATCTCGTCGACAAAAATGTAATTTTGTATGAAATTTGTCCTAAAACACATATATCCAATAATTATTATTTAATGAAAAAGGAATTCATTTTATTTTTAAATATAGTCTCACTTTAAATGGTTCTTCATATATTTTACCACCTTCTCCAGCATTTGTGGGATCATCACCTTGTGTTATGAATCCTTTGATAATTCTATGAAATATAGTGTCATCCTATTAACCTTCCACATGTAATTGTATGAAATTGTAAGTCTCCTATAATAAAAAAAGTCATTCGTTAATAAGATGTCATATCAAATCTTTAGTCATTTATAAATCAGTCAATCTCATTAGGAGGTAAGACGTACCTTTTACCTCCTTTTAACATTGGCTTTACTAGTCTAATCAATTGCATTATTACAGCCCCATTATTCCTGTTGCTTTTATGTCTCCAAGTTCCTATAGATATTTCTACACATTTGTGCCTTAATGCAACATTTACACTCTATATGAAATTTACCTTTAATTTTTATAACTATTACCAAGTGTTTATTCTCTATATCTTCTATGATCCTTATATTTGCATGTCCATGCCACACTTCCCAGCCTGTTGGTATATTTGCTGCCCATTTTTTGTTCCTTGATTTCACATAGTATGTATTTCCTCCTCTCGCTGCTTTAATTTGAACCACTCCCTTTTTTTTATATACCTCAGCTCCATCATTCTGAAACTTAATGCATCAGCAATGATCATTGACTTTGATCATTGATATTAATATTTATTTAGACCAGGAATTCAACATACCTATCAATCTTACTGTATTCTTTATATCTAGTTGTTATAGGAGGTCATCACCTAAATTAATTTTATTCCCTTTTGTCTATCTAAGCCATCTCCATTGTATGAATCTTTATTTGACTATCAAAGATTTCTATCTTGTATGTTAAATGATCAGCTAACCTAGAATCCAATAGACATATCATAACTTACATATTCTATTACTGTCTTAATTTTTGGTCGCTATAAAATAAACTTCTTGGCATCTCATGGCTCTTCGCTGGTGATATTCTATGAGTCCAATATTTTTTATACTGTTTCATGCAACTGTTTATTTCAACAGAATATAGTTTTGCATTTACTATATACTATTATACCGAACAAACCTAATCAAAAAGCATAATTTTGGAAATAGAAGCCAAAATATTCTAATACGCAGCATGATTTTACAGCCACTGACACATTCGGCACTTTTTTTAAAAAACGCACCATCGAAACCAAAAAAAAAATATCCAATCCCGTTAGAGAAAATTCCACTCTACACAGATATATAGAACAAACCTAATCAAAAAGCCTAATTTCGAAGATAGAAAAGAAAAAAGTAAATTGCGCAGCACGATCTGACAGCCACTGGCAGTTCCGGCACTATTTCTCGAAAACGCACGCACGAAACCGAAAAAAAATATCCAATCCAGTTAAGGAAAAAATCACTCTACGAGAATCAGTGGAAAAATCCGATTCAAAAGTCCTAATTCAAAAACTAGAAGCCAAAAAAGTAAATTGCGCAGCACGATGTGACATCCACTGACACTTTCGGCACTATTTCTCGAAAATGCACGCACGAAACAGAAAAAAAATATCCAATCCAGTTAAGGAAAAAATCACTCTACGCGAATCAGTGGAAAAATCCGATTCAAAAGTCCTAATTCAAAAACTAGAAGCCAAAAAAGTAAATTGCGCAGAACGATTTGAGATCCACTGACACTTTCAGCACTATTTCTCGAAAACGCACGCTCCAAACCGAAAAAAGATATCCAATCCCGTTAAGGAAAAAATCACTCTACGCGAATCAGTGGAAAAATCCGATTCAGAAAGCCCAATTCAAAAACTAGAAGCCAAAAAAGTAAATTGCGCAGCACGATATGACATCCACTGACACTTTCGGCACTATTTCTCGAAAACGCACGCACGAAACCGAAAAAAAATATCCAATCCAGTTAAGGAAAAAATCTCTCTACGCGAATCAGTGAAAAAATCCGATTCAAAAAGCCTAATTCAAAAACTAGAAGCCAAAAATGTAAATTGCGCAGCACGATCTGACACCCACCGTCACTTCCGGCACAATTTTTGGAAAACGCACGCTCGAAACGCAAAAAAAATATTCAATCCCCTTAAAGAAGAATTCACTCTACGCTGATAAATAAAAAAAGCGGAGTCAAATGCCTAATTTTGAAGATAGAAACCAAAAAAGTAAACTGCGCAGCATGATCTGATTGCCACTGACATAATCGGCACTATTTTTCGAAAACGCACGCTCGAAACACAAAAAAAATATGCAATCCCGTGAAGGAAAAAATTACTGTACGCTGTTATGTCGAAAAAATCTAACCGAAAAACCTAATTTCTGAAATATAGGCGAAAGAGTATACTGTGTAGAACGTTTTCACAGGCACTTGTTTTTCCGTTACTTTGTTTCATATGTGCACCTTCAATCGTAGTATTATTGCCCTACTGGTTCGAGAAGTCTATTTTAGGCAGTAGTAACGAAATATTTTAGTCCACAATAAAAATTTAGGATGAAAAGGGATAATACGTAACTATGTTGCATTTCAACGTCAAGATCGAAGTAAAATTGAGAAAACTATTAAAAAGTTGCCTATTCAGAGTAATGTTGATCAAACGTTCCAACGAACTGTTGAAATCTAGAATCTTTTACAGCAGATTGTAATGGACAATGCGGTAGTATTATAGGATCCCGCACTCACACCACTTTGTTTTCCACATGCATCGTAATACGATTTGCACTATGTAACATCCCTTTTTTCACATATAGTATATTACCACCGAAGAAATGTTCACAGTTAGTAATTTTAAACTTCGTAAAATAATTATAACGTCAATCAGCAATATCACTACTTCTCGAAACGTTTTGAGATTTAATATTTCACTTTGACGCGTGAGAATTTTCCATCATTTGTTACTGGTATGCCCGCTTGCCGCCAACTGGAAGTTTGTTGCAGCCGGATACGCTAGGTATTTTAGTAGCGGGAAAATGTTGCATCTTTGAAATAACTATATGATAAAGATTCGATGTAGAATATCAAACGGTGTTTCTTATATTTAATAATATCAATGAAGCAATTATAAATATATTTCTGTTGCGAAAAATTCCAAATTTCTACAATTAATTCATGAACTGGAATTATTAATTATTTCATTATACTAATGGAAAAACACATCATTAGTATCTTCGGCAATGGTTCAAACACTCTATGCAATAATCACCAATAATAAATTAAATAACAAGAAATTCATGTCGAGAATTGTATTAGAAAGGTCGCTAAGGCTATTATGATACAATTATAAAAGTTGATGAATTAATTATAAACGTATATGAAGTCACAGATGAAGGCGAGTGATTTTGTGCATGGTAAAAAATAAAATGAAACTACGATGGTTATATGCTTAGGTACTTTTTATTCACTTTGAAAGTTTCACATATACACGATCATTGTCAACGACATAATTCCTCGGTTCTCTTCTTATAACTTGCATTTTATATTTCATCCTTTCCTTCATTGCTCTGATAATATAAATATAAGACAATCAATAAAAATTCCTAATGTCTATAATATAGTTACAATGTAAACAATAAACTAACTGTCTTTCTTTATAACTTCTAATTCTTCTTGAGTTTTTACTTTGTCGTCACTTTCCTAATCACTACTGATGGTCTTCCTTCCTTTTTTTTAAGTG
>NW_016908447.1:80415-96050 GCF_001483705.2 Eufriesea mexicana | reverse complement strand
AGCAGCTGGTTATGAGCTTAATTTTGAATCACTTAAATGATCATGATCATCACAGATTCTTCTTCATCTTTTTTTATTTTTTCACTAAACGATAGTAGATTTGAATCTCTGTAACAAAATTTTTCATTGCAAAGAATAATACTATCAGAACTAAATTCTGCAAACATTTATGATCTTTACTTTAATGCTGCTGTTTTAGTTTTTGAACTGTCCTTTACTTCTTCACTTTCCTGTATTATTATTCTTCACATAATATCAGAAAATGGACTGTTCAACAGTATAGATTTTACCAACCTTGGAGGATAAAGTGGTCCATCATACTACAAAAAAGAGGAAATATTATATTTATATTAATTCTTGATATATTTTCTTGTAAACATTAAGTTTACCTCACCTACAAGTGCTTCTTCAAGTTTAATCATGTTATATATAGTTTCTCCAGAAACTTTACCAAAGATTGTATGTTTATTCTGCAAATTTGGTGTAGAACTAAGAGTAAAGAAGAATTGGAAACCATTGTCATCTTTTCTAGCATCAGCCATAGAAATTAAATCTCGTCGACAAAAATGTAATTTTGTATGAAATTTGTCCTAAAACACATATATCCAATAATTATTATTTAATGAAAAAGGAATTCATTTTATTTTTAAATATAGTCTCACTTTAAATGGTTCTTCATATATTTTACCACCTTCTCCAGCATTTGTGGGATCATCACCTTGTGTTATGAATCCTTTGATAATTCTATGAAATATAGTGTCATCCTATTAACCTTCCACATGTAATTGTATGAAATTGTAAGTCTCCTATAATAAAAAAAGTCATTCGTTAATAAGATGTCATATCAAATCTTTAGTCATTTATAAATCAGTCAATCTCATTAGGAGGTAAGACGTACCTTTTACCTCCTTTTAACATTGGCTTTACTAGTCTAATCAATTGCATTATTACAGCCCCATTATTCCTGTTGCTTTTATGTCTCCAAGTTCCTATAGATATTTCTACACATTTGTGCCTTAATGCAACATTTACACTCTATATGAAATTTACCTTTAATTTTTATAACTATTACCAAGTGTTTATTCTCTATATCTTCTATGATCCTTATATTTGCATGTCCATGCCACACTTCCCAGCCTGTTGGTATATTTGCTGCCCATTTTTTGTTCCTTGATTTCACATAGTATGTATTTCCTCCTCTCGCTGCTTTAATTTGAACCACTCCCTTTTATTTATATACCTCAGCTCCATCATTCTGAAACTTAATGCATCAGCAATGATCATTGACTTTGATCATTGATATTAATATTTATTTAGATCAGGAATTCAACATACCTTCCAATCTTACTGTATTCTCTGTATCTAGTTGTTATAGGAGGTCATCACCTAAATTAATTTTATTCCCTTTTGTCTGTCTAAGCCATCTCCATTGTATGAATCTTTATTTGGCCATCAAAGATTTCTATCTTGTATGTTAAATGTTCAGCCAACCTAGAATTCAATAGACATATCATAACTTACATATTCTATTACTGTCTTAATTTTTGGTCGCTATAAAATAAACTTCTTGGCATCTCATGGCTCTTCGCTGGTGATATTCTATGAGTCCAATATTTTTTATACTGTTTCGTGCAACTGTTTATTTCAACAGAATATTATCTTTTCACAACCAAGCTCTGCTATCACTAATAAAAGGTGGAAAAACAATGGCTCATAACTTACACTATTTAATTACAACTGAAGGTTATGTTAATATAAAGACTTACATTCCTTTTCGTGATGCAGGCACACCCACATGGACACAAAAATACTTCCGGCGTTTGTTTGCAATTTTTGCTCATTTCCTATGCACTCTCCTGTTCATTTGGAGAAGAATTAACAAATTACTTAATTTCTGTGATTAATTTATGAACTTTTATAATTGTATCGTATAGGCAGATCCTTCAAGAACTTTCCAATATATTTTTCGATATAAATTTGTCCCTAATTAATTAATTATTAATTATTATTCTATGCAGTATTTGAATTGTTGTCGGAGACGTAATTGGTTTTTTATTAATTACTATCTTCTGCGTAATCAATTTATGAACTTCATGCACGCCTTATATAATCGACATCCTGGGGCGTCTTCACATATCACTTTCGTTCACATTTTGATTTTAGTTTTGTTTAGTATTAAATATTTTCATGGAAGATCGTGATGGTCGTCGTTACGAAATCATGGATGCCATCAGACAATAATTAATAACTAACAAATTAGAGCTAAATTCTTCACGAAAATTATATTAGAATGTTGCCTAAATTTCCAGCTTTACAGTGCAATTATAAAAGTTTATAAATTAATTGCAGAAATTTCGTAATTTATTAATTTTTCACTGTCGGAGCCATTCTATCCTTTTCTATCCCCTCTCTGTCCTTGTCTGTCAAGTAATGAGCTTTTTGACGACCTCTTCAACTATTCTATATTCCTATTATTTTCTGGATTTTTGAGCCCAAATCATAGATGGTGCTGATCGCAGGCGGTAAAATTTTTATTCGAATTAGATACTAGAAATCAATTCGACAGTAGAAAATTAATAAATTTCCAAGTTTTTGTAATTAATTCATGAACATTCATAGCTGCACAACAAAGTTGGAATTATAACAACATTGTTACACAATGTTTAATTTAATAATTAATACTTACATGAGCGATGGGTTTCGTATTTCCTGTATCTAATGATGATTTATATTTTCGTTTTCTTTCTGTAGTAAATTATATAGAAAATAGAAAAAGTGTAGCTATAGAAAAGTGTTTTTCTTGCATAATATTCTTATTATTTTGTAATAAATATATACTAACATAAGAGAGCGTAAAAAATAAATATTTTTATTAAGAAATTTTATTTACAATGTTTTTATAGATGAAAAATGAATACAAAATAAAAAATAGATTGAAAAATCTACCACACTATGGGCAGTGGGGAATTGACCCCCTGACCTCCAGTATAGAAATTTGCGAATGTTGCCGTTAGGCCACAACCCCATTTGGTAGTCATTTTAAATTAATCTGTAATACTGTACATAATAAAACTTTAATCGTAAATATCTTAAAAATTATTGAGTAGTTGCGGCTATAATGATATATTTTCTTAAACTGCATGGCGATATCTACAAACCTGCGAAGTTCCAACTAAATCAGTGACCCGAAGGATTTGCACTCTTTTTGTAAGCAGAGCGATAATAGAGGGCATCGCGTTTCAGAATTCATTCCTGAATCACGGCGATGGAAAGGATAAGGGGATGTCGCAGAGAATTCGCCCATTCTCGTGCGAGTAATACCAAGATGGCGGAAAAGGACGAGGGGAGTCGTCGTTGCGAATACGTGGACATGTTCCATCGGCGAAGGAAACGAACGGTAGACGAAGAATCGTACGTAGTATCGGATGACGTGAGCAAAGGAAAGTGGCTCGTGTTATATATATTATGTACGCTGTACGAATATCGTCTGTACATTCAGTGTCGTACGCAAAGAGTACGAATGCAGCTCACAATCTTGATATTACGATTCTCGAGCATTACGGCGGAATGCTCGACGCTTTTACAAATATACGCGCAACTTATGGGTACCGATATGTTTTCTGTCCTACGAAATGAATATATAAAGATAGTTTGCGCGGACAATTTCCGTCAGTGCTAGAGATTACGATAACTTCCCTTTCGGGAATAATGGTAACGTTTCTCCGACGCGAGAATTCGCGATGCACGCGGAAGGGAATGCGGTGAACGAGTACGCAAAGGTGGTATTCTGGTCTAGCGGTAAAAGGGGAAGTACTTTTTCGGTAATTTTTCCCGAATTAACTGTAAGAGGTACAAGGCGTAATAATTAAGAAAATAAAAAAAAAAAGGCAAATAAAAAGAAAGAAACGATTCTTTTGATCCTCTAGGTTAAAAGACTCCTTAAATATGCGTTATGATGGAGGGTAAGAAATGTTGGGGAATAACGAAAAATGATTAATGGGCAACGTATGCACGATCATTGGAATAAGAAGCAACGTGGAACAGGCAGCAGCGACGAGGACCGTATCGTTGTGGAATATGGATTGGAAGGAAAATAGAGGAAAGAGAAATAGGGAAAAGAGAAAGGGAGGTAGAAGAAAGCTGGAAAAAGCCAGAGGCTGCAAAACGGTTGAATAGGAAACAATATGCAACGCTACCAACTTACCAGGAGAAACCAGCCAGCTACGAGTACCACCCCGTTTACTACGCCTCGGGGCTATTTGCAATTGTTCTTCCTCTTTCCTTTCCAGCTTTCATTCCCCCTATACTTTCAGACCATCTTCCTCTACCTTTCTCATCCCGATCTTCTCCTTCGTACCCGAAGGGAAAATCATGCACCTCTTCCCTTTTTACTACGGCATCCTCCTTCCATGGATCACCGTTCATCGATCTCCCTTCCTCTCCGTTACTCCGATTCCACCATCTTCCTTCGGCTCTAACGCGCCCTCTTTGTCGTCGCGTTTCGCCTTCCTATCTCTCCTGCTCTTTCCGCCTTTGCCGTTTGTTCCTGTCCCTCTGGCTCACTCCATAATAACGGGAGTCCCATTCAAAGTACAATAGCTGGTCATAAATTACCCTCGAAAACGGTAGCATTAGATCCTACTGGATTCACCCTTTATACAAACCGGGCGTACGCTCGCTTAATTGAGCATCCTCGATAACGCGATACGATTTGGTATATCCCTGCTAAATTTTCAGCGTGCACTTGGAAAATTACCGGAACGCGGGCAATAGCCGTGCGCGGAATGGTAGGCCTGCCGATTTTCCAAGTAAATTCGCCGTTTCGAGCGAAATACCTGCTACTCGTTTTCCGTTGATATTCTTCTCTATCGTTAAACCCGACCTAGTCGCGTTCGAACGTTTCACCGTTCCAAAATTAAAAAAAGGCACGGGAAAAAGAGAAAAAGGAGGAAAAAGGAGGAAAAAGCGGCGAAAAATGGTAGAAAAAGAATGAAAAAGGGAAACGAAAATTTACACGGGTGGTGGAAACGTTACGCAGGAAACTTAAACTGAATGGTATGCAGACGATTCGAAAGAACGATTTCGAACTGATTTCGAAGGCAGCCGGTGACATATAGGAGATTAAAGCGTGCATCGGTTTTCCGGCTAATTACAAACGCCGATTCTAATTGCTCCGGCGATAATTCGAGGACGCGCGTGAAACGATCGCGACCGGACCGATAAGTCGCAACGAGCGAGACATCGATTTTCTCGCTTTCGATCTGACAAGGTATTACGCGAAATTAACGCCGTGAGCGTGTAAACCTCGGCGTGTAAAAACACCGCACCGCGATGCGTATCGTTTATACTTTGCCGGGATATCGACGCCTGCCCGGCTCAAACCGATAAACGCCGATTTTTCGATTGCTCTGGCAAAATGTGTCGAGTGAGGCTATTTCGGAGCGGCGCTCCTTTAAAACGGATTTCGATCGTTTTTCCATTCATTCGGATAAAAACGATACTCGAGGTGTATATCGTTTCAATCAATTTCATCGTGATTCTTCTCCACCGCGATAGCTGTTCGCCACTATTTCTATTTCATCGATTTTCACCGATTTTCACCGATTTTCATCGATTTTAATCAATTTTTTTCAAGAAATACACGGCTCTTTATACTTATCGGCTTTCTTTTTTCCTTTTTTAATCTCATCGCATGTTAACGATCCAAAATTTTTGTTCTCGGTATCAGTCCCGCGATAAAACTCGTCCATAGTTACTCTCGGAACTTTCGTTGTCGACGCGTTACTCATTCCGACCCCGGAAACGACGCACCGCCATCCGTGAAGGAGCACAAACAAAATTGGTGTTCACGTGGAAACTTTCCAATGGAATTCCAGTTAAATTCTTACGAGGGGATCGTCCGTGAAAGCGAACAGACTTTTTTTCGCGGCTCGAAGATCCTCTCTGCGAATCACTCGCTCCGTAACCCACTCCTCTCGTCTCCAATTTCCCCTATTTCGCGTCTCCTTTCCCGAGCAGCGACGACAAATGACGACAAACGAGTCCTCTCCGATGGAAAGCGACTTTAATAGTTTTCACCCTACCGCTTGTTACCGAAAAGTAGAGATTTCTTGCGTGGAAACTCGCGAAACGGGGAGAGGGTGGACGGTGAGAAGCGGAAGCTGGAGAACCGCCGCGATCGATGGGGGAGGAAAAGCGGTGAACTATGCGTGGAAACGGTTCACCGTGCTTTTCCTCGCTATCCCGCTTACCCTGCTCGATCCTCTTTAATGTCTCGAACCTAATCCCTCGCGATATATCGTCTCGCGTGATCGGGAGCGGCGCTCTTCGCCTAAATACCTCCTCGCCCTTTGCTATGATATATGCAAACGCTCGGGATAGCGCGGAAGGTCCGCGGCGCGAGAAAGAGGAAAGTTAAGGTAGATACGAACGATCTCCTTAAAAAGTTTATTCGCCACGGGCAAATCTCCGGCAAGTTTACCGAGGAACTTTCAACCGAGCGCTCCTCCATCGCCTGGCTGCCGTTTCTTGGAAAGTGTTTTCGGGTAGACAGCCAAATCGCTCGCAATCAGAGTTTCCTACTGTTTTCGATTACTCCTTATTATCTCTCGCCTCCTTCACTTTCACGCGCCATACGATCCCGAGCCGGGGAAGCTGTCTTCCGTTTGCATGCTTCATAACGCTAACTCGCCACCGTACACTACCGTAAATTTCACCTCGAAGAAGAAACGAGGGACACGGATTATCACCTGGATCTCGTTAACCGTTCCTTTCAGCCCCACGATCCTCTGCTGCGTGAGAAAAGAAAAGAGTACGATTCCACGTTCTTCGAATCATCTTCGCCGCTCGCAAAGCCGGTCACGTTTAAATCGTACGTCAAACGAAATACCCTTTGATCCTCTCGTTAACTCGGCAAATGAGTTCGCGCGATCCTGCAGGGGTAGGAAGAAATTTGTGACAGAGCAGCGAGTTACAGTCGCGTTCGTTGTGCTTCTTTGTTAAGCTAACACGAACTTCGCAACATACATATATATATATATATATATGGCCGGTTAAAAAGAAAAAGACTCGTTCAACCCTTTTGCAGTCCAAATCGTGGTCGATTTTTCGTTTTATTCCAATCGATTCTCATAGTCGAGAAGTTCCTTCGCAGGATATTTGGAGATATTTGGAGATCGCGTAATTTATTTTCTTATTAAATCGAACGTTTCTTCTAATCCGACTGATAAAATTCTTTTCAATTCATCGGAAGCTAGATTATTTATTCGAAGACCGCGCTTACCAAAGTAACAGCTAGTTTTTCTACTCGAATATTTTATCTCGTAAACCCGTGCTCGGTCTTTCGAACTTTCGCTCTAACCAAGTTTGTATAGCTTGCCCTTCCATTTTCTTTCTTGATACTTTAGAACGAGCTCGCCATCTCTATACCATTACACTACAAGATTACGATGTAGCTTGCCCGTTCCGTCTTACTTTCTTCTCCTTGCTCTACGTCCAGCTTTCGCCCTTTGAAATCGCGTGTCGAATTTATCATTTCGATCGTTACTCTGATCGCGATTTTATTTAATAACGGGCGGAAACAGTACCATTTGCGTAATTCTCCCGACTCTCGTGGTAAACGCGTGCCAAGTAGGAGCTCGGGTTTCAACGGCTACCGGTTAATAAATTGGGCCGACTGTCACGGAGGATAGGCGCAGGAGAAATCGAGAGGATAAGCGAGCCACGACTTAATTCGCTGCTAACACGCCGTTAAATCTTAACGACTCGAAGCAGAAGCCAAGATTTCGTCCCTCCTAAACTCTCTGACGCAGCCTGCGTCTGAGAGTACCGCTTTACCGCTTCCCGTACCCCCAGTCTTGCATTTTCCTACCCCGTGTTTGCTCCTGCCCTTCGAATCTACCTAATCTCGTCAGGCTTCGAACGAGTTACCCTTCTGCTTCTCGTCCCCGCCATCGTTCCCCTTTCGCCAGGCTTTTTCGGCAAACACTCTACTTTCTTTCTTCCCGTCTAAGTGGATTAGGAATCAAACGCTACGACGCGGCGCGATGATTCTTTGCGCGTTCCCTTTTCCCCAAAGTTGCCGACATTTTTCCACCCCTGTTCTCCTGCCTTCTTCGAAAGTTCTGCAAGAGGAAGGAATTATCAAAACATCTCGGAGCTCGAGATAATACGCTGCTTCGTCGATCTTGCAGGTAGCCGGGTAAATGAAATTTCTCTTCCGGTGGCCATGTGCGGTCGCGGAAGATCTTTCACCGGTCTTCCAGGTAAAATTCGTTTTCTCGTAACGAACGGTAGGAGGAAACCGGTGAAACAAGTTTCCAACTACCGGTGTAAAATCCTTAGGTTACACCGGGATGCAAGTAAACGTTCCTGCGGAAGTATCCGCGGCAAGCATCGGGAGGGAAGCCATTTTTCAACTCGCGTTAGGGTTCGAGTGCAAGACGTCATCGTGGTCGGAAAAGCGAAACGGGTGATCGCGATTCGCTCACGATTAGCTCACGATCGAGGTCTTTGACCTCTCCATCGGTCAGGTATCTTTTATCTCGAACGTTCGAATTCGATAGTCCGCACTGCAGTCGCTGTTTCGTTTGGATCGACGCTGGATCCAAAGAACGGTATGGAAAGACATTGCCCAGGGGGAATTAACGAAGGGACTGGACCGTTGAAAAATACGACGGCGCCTTTAGCTCTTGCTGCCTGTATTCCTTTCACCGATCCGGCGCCATTACACGAGGAATTGGAAATCAAGTATTCAATTCTTCCGGCGAGCAAATTTGTATTGCGGAACAAAGTGTTACGCTCAACGGCGCTCGGCGCCGCGACGCACCGGTCTCGCAGGAAAGAGTCGGCGTCGGTTAGGAAATGCGTTCGACGTCGAGCATTGTTCGATCGCGATTTTCAACGATTAAAGTTCGCATTACGGATACGCGTTGCGTGATGAAACGCGGAATAAAAATCTCCGAATGATCCATAATTTTTCGTTCCCGTTCGCTCGCAGTCCGCGACCACGCGAATCCTGCGATCGCGTACAGCGTTTATTTCCGAAATTGCGAATTTTACTCTCATATGATATTTAGCCGCCATTGTAACGCGCACAGCAGGTACATCGCGATGGGTCGGTTTATAGAAATCGGTCGAGTCCGTTTGCAACTTTAGAGCAGAGAGACGCGGCGAGTAACGAGATGCTTTTATAAGAACAATGAAAGGGGAAGAAAGGAAGAGAAAAGAAAGAAAGAAACGGAAAGGATACACCTCGAAAGGAGATGCGTAACGCGCGCGTGCTCTGCTCGCGCTTCTCCTTTTTTCCCTTTGTTTCTTCGCTTTCACACGTTTTCATTTCTGCTGCTTTCTCCAGCCACGTTCCGTTCTCTTATCGCTACGCTTTTGAAATAATGGCTCGCAGTATCTCCTTTAACCGAGCTAATAAAATATAAAGGTTTTCTTTGTATACTTAGCGCGCAAGGGGGTTTTGACCTCTACTGCCAGAGATAATCGCGTTCCTTTTCATTTTCCCACTCGGCTTTCTGCTATTCCTCCGCGTCTGCCTTTTCTTCCTGTCATATTCCCTTGATTCGCCGTCAGACCAGCAGCAACGCGCAGTATTTTAAACATTCATAGAGCAACTTGACGCTAGGGATATTACCTTCGTCTAACGGATCGTTGCTTTTGTCGCCTCTTCTTTCGTATTCGCTACAGTGCCGCATTTCGGACGATCGTGGCACACTTTCCATCCTCCTTTTCTCCTCACGTTCGTTATTGCCGCTGCGCGTCAGCGGATCGATCTTGTCAAACTCGAAGACCGATCGTTCGATTCTCGATGACTTCTTTAATCGCGCTCGTCGAGGTTTTGTAATTCCCGCTGTACCGGCGAATCACGGAAAATCTAAATGGAAAAGATATGTATGTATATATCATTAGCGAATCGCCGTTATGGATCACGTTTACGAGCACGTCATAAAGCAGAGGATACGAGAAAGGGGAAAAGGATATAAATCGACGGCAAATGGCCAGCGAGGATTTATTCCGGCGCGTACGGCGAGCCGAAAAGAGGCGGTACGAATGGAAATAACGAATGGGATAATAATTGAAATTAGGAGCCGGCAGAGAGGCTAATACACCGGCAAGTCCGACGAGCTGGCAATTAAACCCTGACGTATCGCCATCGCCGTCTCCGCCTTAAGCCAATTTCCCAACGATGAGACGCGATTTTTCTCTCCGGTTGTCTCTTCGTTAACTCTACCCCGTAAATTTTCATCACCGGCCACGTGATGGATCCGTCATCGATTTCGCCAAACCACCTTTCTTCCCCTATTCTTCGAGCGCTGGATCGTGCAACATCTCGTGGTCCTTGAGACTCCTGGATACAACAGGTTTCGTTAATGTCTGGCCATCAGCTGGCCTCGAGTAAGTACTTACGTTTCCTTTCGGAGATATTATCGAGAGTCGTTTCGAGGGTTAATAACGTACCCCGATGGAAAATATTCGGCGAAATTGGCGTTTTCAATTAGCCTCGGTTTCGCGCGTTGCACTTTCGAATCTAATTTCACCCCGGCTGGAGAAACGCTTATAAAGTGTATCGTTATCTTCGAAATTTCAGTTACGCACCGCGACAGCCAGCAAGTTTAAAAAAGCTATTACCCGACGGTGTTTAACAACGCCGATAGTGAGCTGGCCGATCGGTTTCGCGGGTTTAAAGGTTAAATATGTTGCCGATAAAGCGCGACGCGCTCGATAACGCGCCGCAGTGTCGCGCCCTTAATTAACCCGCGCGATTTCCATCGCGGGAAGAAGTTCCCGGCGATGGGTAAACAAGAGGAGAAACGGGCAGTGGAAATGACTCGAGACGAAAATATTTGCATCGGAAAATTGCGAACCGTCGTTGGAGGCAACGCGCCGACTTTTTCTATCCGGAATGATAAATGTATCCGCGTGGCGACCGACTATCCGAAAGGGATTTCAGCGTGCGATCGCTTCAGGTGACTCAGGCCCGTCTGGAAGGTATAAAGAGCGAGTTCGTGCCCATGGGAAGATCCGTTATGTCCTGACAAACGACCATGGTATTCAGATGTCGATCTCTGTCGAGATTCTCGTCGGACCACGTCTCCTCCTTCGTTTCACTTTCGTCGCGGCGAAACTTTTAATCGCGGGCCACTTACCCTGCTAGCAATGTCACCCGTTCAACTCCCCGCTGTCGCTTCTTTGTTTTCCCTTTTCATCAATTTTTCCAGGTCAACGACGCTTCGTTAATTCCAGTTTCCTCGCGCGATCGTTATCTCGCTTCGATTTTTAACTCTTCCACCGAATTCTCTCTCTTTCTCCCCCTTCTTCAGCCATTCGATGCGTTTGCATATCTCCAACCCTGATCTTCCGTTTTCCTTTCGTCTCGCCTGTATTCGTCTTCGTCGCCGTATCACCGAGATCGTGTTTCGAAATTTGTCTCGACCCTATCGAAAATCGATGACTAACTTCGATACCCGCCGACCCTCGAATTCCCTTTTGCAGATTTGCGCGACTTAACGCGATACCTGTGTGTATGGTCCACGGAGAATTCGCACGTCGATATCTAGATTTGCCTTATTGCCTCTACCCGTTTGCTGTCCGATACGCGACTATCGTTCCTTTCTTTTCCTCGTCCATTCGTTCTTCCATCGTGGAAACTCGATGCTATATATGTACATGGGTATATATATGTACGGGTACACAGGTACCGTATCTTATTCCATTATCGCATTTCGACAAAATATCCCATAGAAAAGTAATTTTTTTTTCCCTCCTTACTTTTATCTCCGCTGGCGTATTCTCTTCGACAGTCAAAGGTTTCACTGTACGCTCGCAAATAGGGCAGTCTCGATTTTATCGAACGAACTCGTTGTTCGTTTTGACTGTGGAATTTTACCTGGACAATTTCCTTTGTCTCTGTCGCCGTTCCATGCCCGGTCGAATCGCGAACGGCCATCTACGCAAAGCCGTGTAAAAACTTCGCTGTTCGCGTAGCTTTTCTCGCCAAGATTCTCCGCTCTTATCTATTTTCCCAAAGCGAATATATTAATCTGTCCCGCGAATCACCGTCTTTCGACTCTTAGAACTTTGCATACTAATTAACTGCGTGTTTATCTAAGTGCTCTATCTCGTTTTCCCGCGGAGACTCTTTTACTCGCCACTGATTCATTCCCTATTTCCATTCGGCTCGCGGATTAAATATTCTTTTACCTTTTGTTCCCGTTTTCTCCTCCCGTTCTCCCCCTGGATCTCTCTATGAGCCTATATAAATTCCTTATCTAGAACGGATAAATGGCTCCGTTCGCTTAGGCGTTTCGTTTATTCGTCATCCCGTGTTCTCCTCCTGTTTCTTCGTTACGCGGCATTCGAGTCTGCCGGAACGGAAAATTTCGTTCGTTAATTAACAGTCTCGTTATCTTCGCGGACGATTGCACAGACCGAAGCACTCGACATTAATTTCGCCTAACGCGCCGCTTTTATGCAGAACCATTTTCCCCCTGTTTGATTTCTACTACTTACCATCGCGATCCTCCCACCCTTTCAGGCAGCGGGGAAAAATAATCGCGAATCCACTGAGTGAACCGGAAGGAATGATAACGACACCACGGTTAACGACTCCGCCAAGTGTCAACGCGAACGTATATTCCTCGTTTCGTCGTTCGTAATCGTGTTTCGTTTCCTCGTAGACAAACGCGCGTCTTCGGATATATTTCAACGAAATGTCAGCGGAAATTTTGAATAGCGAGGAATAATACACGTGATCGACGAGGCTTCGAGGAGAATGTTGCACAGCGTATTATCGACGTCATTAACGCTTAAATTTTACGAGCTAATTGCTTTTCTTCGCTTCGAGCGTCGGCTCTTTTAATCTTATTAATCCCCATCGATTTCCCGTCAAGCTTTTCGAGCAGCTTCGAATAAACGTTGCGCGAGGAGAAAGACAGATGAAAGCGACGCGCAGCCGAAACATTTGAAACGTATTGCCGTCCATTCTACGTTCGAGCAAGCAAATCGTTCATACTCAAACGGATCGAAGGTAAATTCGGATAGAGATGTTACGACGGAACGGAAGAAAATGTCCACGCGTAAGACGAAGCTCACCTTTTGTCTCTTCCGACATATTTTCGCAAAAGTTTTCTCGTTGCTCGCTCTTTTCGTCGCGATTCGTCTTCGGAAGAAATTCCGAGTGTTGCTTTTATCCGAAATTTCTCTCTCTGCTATTCCCTCTATCTCTTATCCCGTCTTTTATCTCTCCTTTCGACGTCGTACGATTTTCCTCTGTCAAAGGTGGAGCCCAGGCTTCCTTCTTCCGCGTTCGAGCGAACGCGGAACCGTTTAAACTTGCCGCTGTCCGGAACAAGAGAAAGATGTCTTCCCGGACGATTACGAAAGTTAGTTGGCGGAGGTAGTCGTTACGGTAGACGATGGAGGCAACACCGGCAGTTTTACCGATTTTTAAACGCTATCCCGCAATTTCGACGGTCACACCTGTGCTTAATGACGTCCAAAACTTGCCGGAATTTCAACGAGCCTCGAGCTGCGGCGCTTCCAGCTGGAAGAACTTTGACTCTAGCATAGTACGTAAATATTCGTCAGCAACAGGTCTCTATAATACGCGAATCGAAAGAACGAGGGCGAAAGTACGGCAAACCGCTTTCGGCGTATGCGATATCCGAGTAACTCGAACCGGTGGAATCAAAAGGTGTCCCTTCATTCTCGCGTCGTAATTGGACGAACGACGAAATCAGCCGATCGTGTTTAACGGATGTTCCGTGGCACTCGTTTAATAGGTACACCCTTTACCTACCGTCGACCCTCTATCCCCGTAATCCGCGATGAACGTTTCCATATGTACAGGATTTTCAACTTTCTCCCCGACCGAAATTCACCTCCGTCAAATTCGACGCGAGATCTAGAAAGAGGCGTAAATTTGCAATCTTCCGTCTGTTACATACTCGTCCGGTATCTCGTAACGCGCGACATCAGCGCGGCGCGCGTGCCGATGTAAAAATTTCTGGCGGCAGATAAACATGGACAAACAGAGGGTGGAACGTGACCAGACATAAAACGAGGCCTCGGAGGGTGGCAGGATCGGAATCAAACGGCTGCCTGTAAATTACTTTTCCAGCCGGTGGTGGTGGTCGGTGATAACGAAGGAACGGCGAATGTAGCGCGTTCCCGGGGTATTAACCGGTGCATGCACCTTACCACTGTCGCTTTCTGACCGAACGACCGACTTTCCGTCCTCGTCGGGTCTTCCTCCTTCCGATCGGCCAATCTGCTTCGATCTTTAAGCCCGTTCTTCCGTCGGAGCCCGTCGAGGCCGGTGGTCCGCAGCGTGAAAGCGCAGTGGAACGACCGCGAATCGTGCATGCGCGACCACCGACTGCGCACGCGCCACCCTCTCGTCTTATATCTATAAGGGCAGCTACCCTCGCCGAGGCCAGTCAGTTCTTGCCCGTTTTCGCTCGGGGTACGATCGATCGCCTTCTCCGTCACCTTCTTTCCGCGCATCCTTCCGCTACTCGATTTCCGTGATCTCAGCGGTCAGGGGAGATCGGCATGATCGTCTAGGATCGAGCGAGATCCACTCGGTTCGCGGTCGCTGCCGCCGAGTGCCGCAACAACATCGTCCACTGTGTTACGCGCCACTCGTTCCTCCGTCCAGAGACAAAAGTGTCGGCACGGGAGGCGGTACGATACGGGGTTCGCGACAATCTTCCAGGATGTACGACCCCGTTCCTAGCTCGCTCACGCGAACAACCTCTTAGGCGCGGGACATCTCACCCCCGCGACCACCCACACTCCTCGAATCAGGCTATCAACCACGGTCTCACGGGGTCTCGCCAGCAATTACGGAACGTGTCCTTCCACGCTTCCGCAAGGACCACCGGTTCAGTCGCCTCGCGCACGAATCGCGTGTCGCGGTAACCAAAGGTAAGTCGGGAGAACGGAGCAAAGGATGCCTCTCTTTTTCCATACATTCCAGATTCCGTTCGCTATCGTCGCGTCGTTCGATCGAAGACGTTCCTTCCGAATGTGTCGTCTCGACGAAATTTGGAATCTCCACAAATACTAACGGAGACACGCGTACGTAAGGATTTCCGAGTTTAGCAGGATTGTTTAGGCTGGTTTCCGTTATTGGCGACGAAGGTTGAACCGGACTGAAGGAAAGCTCTCGGGTATAGAGATGAAATATCGGGCACTGCGGCGAGACGCAGCGCGCGAATGTCGAAGGCGTGTTCGAGCCGTTTCGCGCAGCGCGATATAACTTTGGCCTGCGAAGCGAGCCGGGATTACGCGAAATTCGCGCTTGGATCGTAAATGCGCGATTAACCGACGCGCTCGAAAGTGTGTTCGGCTGATTCGAGGTGTGCGTCGGCCTCGAAATTATTCGGGGTGATACTTTAGCGTTGCCGATCAACCGTTCTCCGAGCACTGTCAGCGTTGTTCGAATTGAAAATTGTCGTCGTGCTCGGTGCATGTTTTGCGCCAGACATTTAATATCTCTGGTCATTTACTTCCCATACCTATATTTCCGTCTCTTTCTCCCTCTCGTTTATCCCCTCCGCGTTTCCCGCTACCTATTCCATCCGTGAATAATGCGAAAACAATGTCAAATTGTAGATTAACGC
>NW_016908447.1:67415-80299 GCF_001483705.2 Eufriesea mexicana | reverse complement strand
CTTCCGGGGTCGATCGAGTGGATTAAAGCGGGCTCGAGATTCGATTTGTTCTAATGGATGTGTAGTTCGCGCGTAGCATGACGAACGAACCGCGGGGGTGGGACATCTCCGGAATCGGTTGAGAGAATCCTCGAAGATGAGAATTAATTCGAGTTCGATTAGACGAGCAATTCGAATCTAATCCGCGTTCCGTCGAAAAGCTGCGATTTATTTCTCAGTTCTGCAACGAACACGCTTTTCCGCAATGGAAAATATTCGGATCAGACGCGATATTAAGGCTGCTACGATTTCGGTTATGCGCGTTCGCGTGTGTACGAGCGAGAGAAAGAGAAAAGAAAAGGGAGAGAGAGAGAGAGAGAGAGAGAGAAGAAAAGGAGGAAAAGGGGAAAAGAGTCGGAGAAAAGGGAAAATCTTGATGGAGAAGGCCGCTCTCACGGTGTTGCGGTTCGTTGGCGCGGTTTGATCGAAAGGGTATTTCCTCGGCGTACAAGAGAAAAGTTCTTCCGGGAAGATAAACTGCTCTTCCCCCTTAGCGTTCTTCCCTGGAAACTTGCACGGGCGCGGGAACTTTCGCCAAAGATTCACAAAAGATTTTTTTCCTTCTGATGTTCGAATATAATTCAGAGCAGAGCGGCGAAGTTTCCTCGGTGAGAATTTAAGCGTACGCGTACGAGGCCGAGGGTGGATTCTAAAGAAATTATCCGGGAAATTAACCATCGCTGGCGAGCTTTCGCCGCCGTTCTCGTATTAAAGGTAACGAAAACTGAAGCCGGGGCGAAATTAGGAGCCACTGGATACTCCGCGCAAATGGAATATCAAATGTAACAAGAGGATCCGCGCGACGCCACGTCGGGACAATTAGCGGAGGAAATTCGCGATTTTAAAGTTTCGAGCACGTTCGCCATCGAAGAACGATAATTCTTCTCCGGAATAATCTCGTTCGTCGTCACCGACGTTCCGTTTCGTTTCGTTTCGTCCGTGTTTCACCTACTATATTCGCGGCTTAACGAGTTGCCACTTCTCGTTTCTTTTTTTTTCCCTTTCCGCGATTAACTCCAACGACCCGCTCTCCCAGAAGGGAAAATTAAGATCCCTCGACGTCGAACGACCCTCAAAGAGGCAACGTTGGTAGCGCGAACGAAACAATTTTACGGAAAGGGTCGTTTTGTCGATAATAAAACGTTCTCCAGCTATTCGTCGTGGTGGAAAATTGGGTCGCTCGCCGCGATCCGCTCCGTTTGCCTGGAAAACCAACGCGCCCTGCCGCTCTATCGATACGGTCGATAATTAAAAATCGGACTGCCGAATTCAGAGGAGAATAATTAGTCGGCGCGAAACGTTACCGCGTCTGTCGCGCCAACGAACCTTTTGTAATCCCGGCTCCGTGCGGAAAGTAGGTCGAACTTTCGCGGGCTAGAAATTAAGGGGTGGTTGAGTCTCTGCCTCCCTCTCTGCTTCCGCTGCATCGTTGTGCTGTCGGTGGATCGATCCTGGAATTATTAGGTAATTACCGCGGTGCGCCGGGAATAATTTCAGAATCGATTAGAGGGGTGAGAGAGAGGCAGGATAGGAGGATAGGAGGATAGGAGGAAGAGGGGTATGGCGGGATCGCTGGCGCGAACTTCCTCGGCTGAAATTAAATGCCGACTCGTTTTGCCTCTGATCGCTCGTCTAACCCCCGTTTCCCCCCATTTCCGTTCTCCCGCCTCTTCTTCAACCGTTCCCGCCAACTTTCGACACGTGTAACTGGTTATCGTCAACCACCGGTCCTTCTTCCCAACATGCCAAACCTTCGTCGCGTTTCTATACACGCATATACATACGTACATACGTAGTATCGAATCGATCATCCGCGATTCCTTTGGAGAACGTTTAGGGAACGCTTAGGGAACGTTTAGAGAACGAAGAGGGCGGAGAGAAAATTAGGAAGGTAGTGAAAAGGGGATGACATTTTGCAGAGAATCGACGCCTTAGCCGTTACACGCGAGGATGAGCCTGTACGAGAAGCGTTTGCAAGCGTGCTTTTCTTAACGTCTCCATCGTGAGTCGTGCCGACGAGGAGGATCGTCCTGCAGGTAGCAGCTCGAAGCACGGATCGACGAACGGGGTGGAGGCGCGATAAAAATAAAGAAAATGGGGGTGCCAGATGTAGAGCAGGCTAAGAGACGACTCCAGGATATTCTTAGGAAAGCGCAGAAGCTCGAGATCCCTCCGCAAGAAGTGATCTCGACGCGGACCGCCCAGAAGCTTCTTGCCAAGACGAGGAACGTCCTGGCATGGACGATCTGGATCACCGTTTTTGTCCTGCTGCTCAGCGTGGTGGTCTATGCCCGTTGGCCGACGAGACAAGAAGTCGAGACCATTAGGACTGTCCTTAGGCGAACGGTGAGTCACACGAATTATTTATCTCCTTGATTATTTTATACCACCGTCGCTTCGCGAAATCTTCGAGGATCGATGCGAGTTGCACGCCGGTGCAGAGTGTCTCAACGTAATCGTTACCCGTTCGAGCCAGCAATTATAAAACTCTGGTATCGGTGACGATTTCGAGTCCCGTTTAACCGAGTTTTTCCGATACAGAAGTAGCTTGTCGGAAAGTTGCGCGTATCGAGGATAAACGTAGGCACACTGCAAGCGAGGGATGAAATTGCAGCGGAAAATGAACGGAATCGGTAAGGAATTGGCCGATGCGAACTCGACGAGTTCTATGGACGGAGAATGTCGATTTCCTTTAGAATGAAACGATCGTCTCGTCGAGAGCAACCGTTGATATTTTCAGGAATAACGAAAACAACCCCTCTCGGCGAGACGTCTCGGGAGCATACTCGCGATACCGTTTGCCAGGCGAACGAAACGATCATCGTGCAAAGATGATCGATCGGCTTTTATTCCCGAATATCGACTCGTTGGAAACGACGCTTGCCCGGTAACTATTGTTTCCTGCCTTTCATTTACGAATCGGAATTTTCCCCAGTCGCGAGCCGACCATAATCGTTTTCCAACTCGTCCAATAAACTGCAACTGTACCTAACTCTGCATCCGTTAGTTTCTTATTACGGAACCAGCGATCGTTTTCGCTCGAAATATCTCCATAAGTAAGTAGTTCTCCACGTTACAGCGAAATTGGCAAGCGCGTCTGAACGCGCGAATCGGTTGCGATTCGAGAAAACAAGGGCTCGAAGGAATCAACGACCACGTGAGTTCGCGAGACACGTCTCGTCGCCTTCCAATTTCCCTCGAACGTCTTATTATTCCCAAATCTAACTGTTAACCACTTTAGTATTCCGTTGATGCATGCTAGATTCACGGCCAAGGCTCACTCGTAATAAAACTGTTTTCGGGGTCCAGCATAATCTCGGCTACCCTGCCATAAAATAAGAGGTCTCCTCTCTCTTTCTCTTGACCTATTTAGAGATCGCAACGTCAAATTTACGGGTCAACTTTTTCTCACCCCATGAAAATTTGATATTCCTTAACCTTTAACTACTTACAATTCAGTTTCTAAGTCAGTGAGACTTTCTGTCGCAATTTAAGCGTTAAACTCAGGATCAAGAGTTCCTCGTGCCACATACGTACACAAATGTATTTCTGACCCAGTACTTATCGTTCGAGCATATCGATTCGGTCTCCGTTGAAAGAATGTCCTAGATATGTATACGTGCATCGACTGGTCTGGTTCTAGATCGCACACATACGCGACGAAGCGACGAGCGTTTATCGCGATATTAAGTGAACTTCAAATGTCACCGGTTGTACCAGCTTGGAAATTAAAACGGAACGAGTGCAGGGAATAATAAGCGCGCTTGGCGTCGGTCCAAAAGCTCGGAACAGCGCGGCTGGCTTTTTCCGCGACACCTTATACGCGCGGATTATTTCGTCAAGTTCGTTATCCCGTGGAGGATCTGTCATTCCGCTGCGGAGCACGGTACCTAATAGCGTAACGTCGAATAATCCCCGTGACTCGTGTGTCGACATCATCGACGGATGATAGAGTCGCTACCGGAACGACAACGTCATCAAAGTCCTACTTCCGGTTAGACCTCTCCGATCTCCATACTCCTTCCATCTTCTTTCTTGTCTAAATTAATTCTCATTCGAGTTAAACCCGCAGTCTTTGGCCGATTCTTTATTTTATCGATCCTCATAACTGCGTCGACGTTTTCGAAATTGCTTTCCGCATGCGACAGCCGACGTCGCGGGGAAACTGGTCGCAGTTTGGTTTTATACGTACGACATCCGTACACAGCTGGCAATGCCGACATAATATTATATATCGTCACACGTTTCGTACTTTACGTTTTATAACGTTCGGCATTGGCGTTCGATGAAATTCCGTCAAAGGAATGCCATAATTAACGCGAAAAACCGGCGACGGAAAATAACGCTTAATCGAATTTCTCGAATCGCTTGGAAGTCGAAGGGAATTTTATTTTCCTGCCTCATTACGAGATATGAAATACGTAGATCGGCGAGAGGGTCGGTAGTCTGCCGTTTAGACCATCGTCGCGACGATGCTGAATTATAGAGGTAACGTAATGGGATGGAAGTTCCGCTTCTTTCGCGGTGTGAATGGCAAAGGGAAAGCTCGTCGCGATGCTACAGCTCCGGTAATTATCGCGAATCGGAAATACAACGGCGATCCGATTACTCGCATCCGCGACATCTGCTTTCAGTGCGGAACGAGTTTCTTTCTCGATCAAAGCGGCGCTCTCGTTTATCTTCGCCGAAGGAAACGTTAATCGATGACACGGGACGGCGTTTTTTCGCCATCGCGGAAAGTGATTTCGACGGATCAAGCGGATAGATAGCGACTGGAGTAACGGTGGCCTGGCGTGGTTCGAGCGCGTGCGTGCCATCATAAAAAAACAATTCGCTTTGTCGATTTGTTTGAGAGCGTTCTGTAACGCAGTTACGCTTCCAATTTATTCCGCGTCGCTATGGATTATTAAACGTCCCTCGAGCTTTGACCGGCGAAAAACGTTCCGGGATGTCGCGATAGTCCGCGACACGATGGCCCGATTCGATCTCACTTTTTCGTCTTTTCCGCCCTTTTTCCGCCCTTTTTCCCTTTGCTCTCCTTTAACAAGATAGACGCGACGTGGATGCTCTACGGTCTCGATCGAGAACCGACCAATTTTCTCGGTATCTCTATAATCCGGAATGAGGAGTATCACGATAGACGCGGAGTGGCGGAAATTGCAAATTTATTATTTGTCGTAATATCTCGTTGTGTTGCGCGATATCGGTTGTACAGGTCTTTTATTCGAAATATCCCGGTTTCGTGGACGCGATTTTTCTAAAGATCTCTGGCATTGGAACGGTTAAATGTATGCTAATTCGATGGAGGAACGATCCACGCAGTGGACGTCGCTCGGAACGTTTGGCTGCATCGAAATACGCGCCACTCGTGCTGGGTTATGTAGCAGGGTGGTTGAAATTAGCCACGAAATTTCTCCCTCGGAAAGGTACTTTTGACGGAGCACTTTTAAATGCGCGTAAAAGTGTACGTTTAATTCGCGCGAATTATACGCGCCACAGACGCGAGAGAAATTTTCGCGGCCGCTGGGGGGAGGGGGGGGCGACGAGGGGGCGAGGGGAGATTTTGCATTCGGTTGGGCTGAAAATTTCGGCGAAAATTTACGCGACACGAACGTTATTCGTAAATTCGACAGACCGTGGCGGGGGTTACTTCAAAAGTGGCTAACGAACCGGCTTCCTACTTACGGACGCTGCGGCTGGCTGCATGGTAATCGCGTTAACTTACTTAATTAGGATCCTGCTCGCTAATCAACTCGAAATCTCTTTCGAAAGGTTGTTCAGCTTCCGCCCTACAGCTTCCCGCGTAACACCTTTATTTCGGTCAACCTTTGAAAGGCTAATTTACCGCGATGTCATTTATCAGCCCCTTGTTCTCGCCATTCCGCGTTATTAAGCAACGTTATACCGATACGTTGGAACTTTGTAATTCAAACGAATGCCACTGGCCCTAGGTACCGCCTATTAATTCGTTTTATACGACTCGTGATTCATCGTTATCGTCCTATTAGAGTCAGCGTCGGTAGGTAACCGCGCATACGAAATTCTCACCGACCTTTCATTTCACCCCGATATACGAACGCGCAACGACCCTGTCCGATCTATCCGTTTCCTCCGATTCGCCACAATCGCGATCGAATATTTATCCACGAATCGAGAGAACGGTAAGCCGAAAGCGACGTTTTCCCGAGGATCATATCCCGGTAAGAAATTTATGTTTTCGGTTGGAGAGCAATAACGTTAGAGACGCAGCGGTGTCGCAGTTTTCTCCAAGAATAATCTTCCTGTCTTGGAATTCCTTCCTCGCGTCCCACCGATGCTGTTTCGCGTATATCTTTTTCCGCTAAATCGTGCATACCTGCTCCGTACCATCCGCATTCCACCAACCCTATTCCGTTTCGCGTTCTTGCCCCTCCTCTCCCATTTTCGTCCATTTTTCGCTCATTTTTCGCCCACTTTTGAGACCTCGCGTTAGTCTCCTTTAATTCACGCGTATCCTAGATCACGGATCGCATTGCGCGAACGAACGGCGGAAAAACAGGAGGTGCGAAATGGAGATGGCGTAACAAGAATCGGGAAAGTTTTCATCCGGGACGTAGCGGTGCTTATACGCGCTAAAGATATCCGGTTAATTAATCCGCTTGTTTCTGGTCGTATATACAGTGTCGAACTCATTATCCACGAACTCGGATGGTAAATTAATTGTTGCTCGCTGCCGTGGAGTTTGGTCGAGAGGTAAATTCGTGTTTGCAAGTTTCAATCAGCCACTATTCTGCGTATCGTTTTGTTTCCCGCTGCTCCTTGACGTCCGTCGTGGCTACGCTCCAACTCGGAAACTCGAATCCAAGACGGTGCCGAGTGTCTCGACTTTTCCAAAGTATAATTCTACCAGGAATTCCCTTCCTTCCGTTTCTTTCCACTCGCGATACGCTTCGGCTTCCGTCGCCCCGACGCTTCCGAGATCGAGATCCTTTGCACCACGCGATCAACGGGACGCAGATCGCGCGTGGAATAAAGAATTCGATAAATTTTTCATCGCGTCGTATTTTTTCCCACCACCTGCATTTCGTCGCGATATTTCATTCTCCGCGAGCAAGTTCATTTTCCTCGCGGGAATATCGTATCCATCCACCGGATGGAAGGAAACGCGTATGCCCTTTCGATATTCCTGTCCATTTTCCGGATACTTTGCCGGCAATTTCGTTACGCGGGCCGAAACAGCAACCTGATTTTCCTAAAGCCGGGATGAAATCGGCCCGCGGCCCTTCAGCTCGGTTCTGCGTTAACGTGGAAATTAATAAAATTCGTTAAAAGCCGTTGAAAGCTTTTCCGATCTGGGACAACAAAACACCGGTGTCGGGTAACGTTAGCATCGTCTTTGCGAAAGTTTTTCACGGCAGAGGGTAGGGTCGCGATAAAAGCTTGGCGCGAACGACAGATTCGGCGAGTAGGCAGCTGGAAATCGCGATCGATCGACGCGACGCGGTGTTATCTTCCGGCCTGGATAATTCCCAATTTTTCTCCGGCCACTCTTCCTCTCTTTTAAATCCTCGCCTCGGATTCAAACTAGCCCGTCGCGAGTA
Organism: Eufriesea mexicana; assembly: GCF_001483705.2. Taxonomy (NCBI): domain Eukaryota; kingdom Metazoa; phylum Arthropoda; class Insecta; order Hymenoptera; family Apidae; genus Eufriesea; species Eufriesea mexicana. The sequence goes on along the minus strand of NW_016908447.1, from coordinate 72,680 downwards.
AAACGCGGATCGCGTTGTCGAGTAATTCGAAGCCAGTCGGAGAGGCTGCTGCTGGCTCTCGAAGTGCTCGATTTCCATGGAAATGGCAGCGAAACAGCAGCGTCGCCCTCCTTTTCCTATTTTTTCCCTCCGCTTTTCCTCTTTTTCCCTCCCAGTTTTTTCCCTTCTTTTTTGGCATTGCTTCCCCACCTTTTCTCGCTGGAACGCGCGCGATGCGACGAATGCGATCGAATGGAACCATATCCACTCGGCCTGTCCCGCTCCCGTCCCCAGTCGTTTCTTTCCTTCGCTCCGCGAGTTTTCATTTGCTCGATTACCATGTGTTGTTTTGTCCGCGAAAAAAGCACGCCGTTGCGAGAGAGTCCGGGGACAATTTTCACGTGGAAACAGAACGTTCTACGTGTTTTTACCGTGGGGAACAGTCGTGCTCGAAGCGTCGCACACGCATGCTTGCACGCACGCACGCACGCACGCACGCTCGCACGCTCGCGACCCGTTAAATCGGCTATTTTCCGCGTTACCGGTGTTTCCATCGATCCAGAGGCTATAAACTCGGTTTGCACGAGGGCTCGATCCGAGTGGAATCGTATCGAATCGAATCGAATGGAATCGGGTCGCCTTGAGTCGCGTCGAGTCGAGTATTCGCTCCCTCTCGCGCGCCTCTTCTCTCGCGTGGAAGCCTTCGTGCCAACGATGTCGCGTTAATGGCACCTACCGTAGTCCCTCTGATGTTTGTCCCATTTTCCCCGATCGCGTGTCACTCGCTTGCAAACGCCGTTATCCAACCGCGATGTTTCCCCGCTGCGGAACGAAACGGTTTTTCAAACGATGCCTCGCGGTTCGCGCCTTCTGCTCGAATCGATATCGATTTCGACGGATGATCGACTTCTCCGACGGATTTCCAAACGAATGCATCTCCAACGTCGCTAGAATCTTCCTTTGTTCACCACACCCTCGTTAATCGAGTTAATGTCGCGTTTCGAGGTGCAATCGAACTTCCTCGCGATAACCGGAAGCGTCTCGCGAGCGGAATAGAAGCGGAACGGAAGCGGAAGGCGCTATCTCGAGTTTTCCCTTAAACGTGGTTCACCCGTGATTCCTCGGTTGTTTTCGATTCGTCTCCTTTCTTACGCACGGTACTCGGAGCAGCGGGAGTTCCGGCGACATAGCGGTGATATACGGAAAGTCACGAACGGGTTGCACAATCACGGTTCCATTGTGTAAGGTCACGGACGAGACCCGTGATCGCGTAACGCTCGCTCGTAAATTTTCCCCCGGAACAGTTTCCTGGCGGAGAAAATCTCTGCCGTAAGAAAACGTTCCTCTAACCAGAGAGTACGATGGAAACGTTTCTTTCCCTTTGCGCGTTTAACCTGGAAACTCGCTTTATTATCCAGCTCGAACGTTTCTCGCGATTATAGGCGCTCCGGTATTTTCCCTCCGTGACGGGAATTTCCTCCTCTCGTCCGCCGAACGCGCGAAACACGAAATTCTCTTTGTCGCGAAATCGTTTATTTCCAACCAGGGCAAAAAAGCAGAAGAAAAAAAAAAAAAACAGAAAAAACAGAAAACAAGGGGAAAAAATATAGAGCGCGACGATCAACGTTCTCCGCCAAGAAATCACTGGTCGCAGGCAAAATTGCAACGCTTGGAATTATTTCTCCCGCTGGCCGTGCAACTATCCCGCGTGACCATGAGTGAAACGTTTTCCAACGCGCTTCGTTAATTTTCGGATTTCGCAAAGCTGTTCCTCTTTCGTTTGCCGCGTAGTCGCGGTAATTGTTACCTTCGCGTTGTAATAAATCAGAGCTGTCACGGGCTCCGGGCAACAACAACGCCGCCGAGGGATTTTATCTTTCGCGCGGAGCGCACGGAAGATGTAAACGTTACGCGATACTCCGCGAATATTTCTCTTTCTCTCGCGTTGGGTTCTTTCCCTCTTCCGCTCGGTAAACCCTGGCCAACGATCCCGGGAAATCTAAACGGGACGAGCTTTCCGCGAATTTACCGTCATCTAGGTGCACCCGAAGGACTGATTTCGATTACGAGTTACTCGAGTCGCGAGGATCCGCGGAAAATATCGGAACAATGCTGGGAAAGTCGCAGTCTAGCCGATAACGAGAACTCTCCGTTGTTTCCGTTGAAAGACGACCAATTACGGAGGCGAAAATGGAGAAACGTTCGGCGGTTAAAATATGGACGAAAGGCGAAACTAAATCGTCGGGGAGAGCGTGGTAGTCGAATGGGAAATAGGGGAAAGAAAAGGCGAAAAGCTGGAGAGAGGGAGGGAAAGCGAAGAAAGATGTCGGAAGAACGTAGCAGAACAGTTTAGTTGATTTTCTGATCACGAATTCAATTCGCGCTCGAGTTTTTGCCCGTTCTCGCATTACGTTTCAATTAAACGCGAGGCGGAGCTGGCTGTCCTGTCGCCGCGACCTCGCGAAATTAGGTTTTCGCCGCGAGCCACGCTCCGGCGTCCCAGCAATCGCAGCAATTCGGGTCCTACGCGTTTCCACGCGTCCGGCAGCATCTGCGCGATTATTTACGTCGCGTGACGTATCGCTCGAGAGGCATTCGCTGCGAGTTTCGTGATTGCGTACAATGCACACGATACGCCACCAGCAGCGGCGTTATCGCCTTGCAGTTTATGGTTGCTGGTTGCTAGCCGTCTGACCACCGCAGACCGTTTCCCCTCGCGTCGCTTAATTTTCTCCATTACCGGTTTCGCTCCTAGCATGCATCGCGATCGCTGCATCGCGCCGCGCCAAGCAGAGTCGAGCAGTGGCGAGCAGAGGCAAGCATGGCCAGCTGGATGCCAGATTTTATCTTTATCAACGAGAACCACGATGAAATACGCCGCCTGGATGAAACCAGGATCGAGATCAGGCCGAATGTTTACAATGGCCGGTCTCCGAATCCTCTGGATCCCTCGATTACTGTTTTGTCCGCCGTAGAAGCAGTAACCCCGTGTTACGACAGTGTGGAGAAAATTTTGTTACGAGGAAAAATCATCCTTGCGGGCACCACCATCCCTGGGAATGGAATCCCGGACACGAAGTCACTATCGGGCGTTGAGGGATCGATTGTTTACAGAATCTAAGAGAAAGTTAAAAGACGAATAGGATTCTTGTCCTGGAGGATCACGAAGCGGAGGAGACGATTCACCTACTGGCAGGAGGACCGTGAAGAATCCCACGGCACTTACTTCCGAACCGCCATAGGCGAAACTCCAGAGTCTGTGACAGACTCGAACGAAAGACGAATTCGTGGGAATTTATAGGCAAGGCGGAGATTCGATGGTCTATGGAAATAAACGAAGCGAACCCCGATTTACGTAAAGATTACGTTACGAGCAACAGGCGAGGGAAAAGAAAATTCCGTTTCCATTTTTCATTTCCGTCTCAGAAAATGTCGGCACGGCTGCAGAGTCGAAATACTCGGCTAATTTTCTCGTTAGTAAGTTCCCTCTGCATTTAAACAAGACACGGCACCCTCTTCGCTTTCGAACCTCTTCGCGGAACGACGCGGCTCGCGGAAATATGCACGGCGACGCGAATAATTGCCGCTTCGAGGGGACTTGTAAATTTACGTCTACAATTCCTCTGGTAGAACAAACGCGTACCTCTTCTCGAATTAGTTTTTCGCTCGATTATTCACTTCAGCGCTACGCGTCAAAGGTCCCGGGGCAAAGAAAATTTCGCCGCGTATCGTATCGTATCGTACGACGACACAGGTACATCGGCAAACTACCCTTAACACCGGAGACTTAGAGTTAGTCGGCGCCGTCGGAGGTACTTAGAACCCCTTATCGCGGAGAGGTACAACCGATTCGGGAGCCAACGAATGTAGCGAGAGATTTTAATTAGGACCGAGCTTCACCGGATCGTCGTTCAAACTGACACTCGGAAACTTCTTCATCTCGGTAAAGCTGGAAACCATGAGAAAGCCGCAATGTCATTCGTGCATGGCTGAAACGTTTTACCCGATCCGCGAATCGGACGCTACGAATAGGTACGCATCGGTATGAACTCGCTCGGTTGGAAAAACGCGGCGTCGAGTTAATTATCGGGTCGCTCGGTTCACTCGGTTCAAAGTTGGCGAACATCGACGCACGCTACGAAGTAATAGCAGAATGGTTTCGCAGCGGTGCAACGATCGGAATTCATAGGTGTGCGCGGATATCGGGTCGTTTAATGGACAGTCGGAGCGCATGGCCAGGGGATTTTCGACCAAACGGCTAACCGCTAGAAACGAAAGGAATTGATAGACTTAACCTGCTAACCGGGTAATGCGGTGGAACGACCGCAAGGGTGACGAACCCAGGGCTCTCTGTCGGACAGCGCTGACGCGAGGCCAGGCACGCAAAAATCGGTGCATCGGATCATCGGTCGACGAAACGTCCGCTGTTTGCCAAGCCTACTCGTTCCGTTCGTTTGTTTTTGGTTTGCGGCGAAACATTCGGATAACCCTGATTACCGCGTCAGTGGCAATCATTCCGAGCTGTTTGCTCGGCAGTTTTGCCCTCGCGGACAGCCAAACCGCGCTGGACCGCGACAAACGAGACCAAACCGAATCCCATCGACGCTCGGTCGCGGTGGAAAAGAGGGTCAACGCGAAATGGACGCGTCTATGAAATATTCTGCTGGTCCGCGTCGCGTGTTTTCCTTTCGCGAAACCGCAAAATCGAATCTGGTTCCGAATCGAGGCGCCAATCGGCTTCGAAAAGTCTCGCCGAGAGACATGGCGGTTCATTTTAGCCGGTTAACCGTCGCTCCTCGTGCGTCACGGGATTTCCGTTCATGGAAAAAGGCCGCGCTCTCACTCCGACGTTGTATTTTCCCTCGCCGCTTCGAGAATCGACGACTCATTCTCGTAAAATCTGCACCGCGAAATCCGGTCCAGCCGTGAGTGATTCGAAAAGTCTGCTCGTATCGTTGGAACGTCGAACGATCCCGTACCGCCGCGTCTCGCGCTCCGCTTTGCACCGGTGCACCTGACGTGGACTAGCCCGCTGCTCGAGTTAACTCCCATTAATTATCAGAGGTTCTGCCTCCGACTGACCTCTTCTGCCTACGCCACTACTGCTACTACTACTATTACTACTACTATGCTGCTGCTGCTGCTGCTGCTGCTGCAGCCTACTCTTTCCTTCCATCGATATACGCGATATACCATCCCTTATCGATTACGTAACCCCGTTGAATTTTCATGGAGGATGAGTCGCGTAGATTAGTCGAGCGGCGCGACTAGTCGTTCGCATTCCTG
>NW_016908447.1:0-67312 GCF_001483705.2 Eufriesea mexicana | reverse complement strand
CCTGCTGTTTCGCTCGGACGAATCTCCGCTATTCACCGAGTTTCGCTTAACCGTGGATTCAAAGGTATGCGTGTAGTGGCGCGGGAACCAGGAGAGAGCGTATCGCAGAGAAACTCGACGTAACGACGATAGTGAAACGCTCTATATTAAACTACGACTCGTCGACGCGTGCGCTTAATCGCGATTGCCTTCCGCATTCCGGCTCGATCGTTATCAAAATTTGGCCCGTCCGCGCGACTACCCGCCAGACTACCCCCGAGCAATTTCGAGAGGGTGCGACGCTCGACGCGGACGAAAGGCGCGCGCGAAGCTCGATTAATTAGCGGCGTCGCGACGCGTCGCTACGCACGACCGCGTACTCGCGAACGCGTGCCGCGTTATCGGTCGCGATACCGCGTAATTTCCCATTCGCTTCGCCATCTCGTTTCGCGCATGCACGCGCACCCACAGCCCTTTGCACTCGCATTCCTCCGCATCCGTCTTAATTGCGCCAAGATTCTTGCGCGTCGCGCAACTATGGCAGGAATCCGCGATAAAGACGGTAGAACGATAATCAGCTGTGCATTCCCGGTCCCGGTGACGGTCTGGCAATTTCGATTCGCATCCAGAGCGCGTAATTCCTATTTTCCTCCGCCATTTTGCACCGTCATTTTCTTCCCCATTTTCTCTCCCATTTTCTCCGATATTTCCCTTCGCCGACCGCCCTCGAACCGCTCCAGGCACCGGACGAGATCTCGATCTTTGGAAAAAAACACACGTCGGACTTGACAGCGTGTCGATGTAGCGGGCGATATAGAGGTCCGTGCTGCAAACAGCGAACGCCGATACGCGCGTTATTTCAAATACTAATTAGTAGGGCGAGCACGAGGGAATCGTGGGGCGATCAACAGGCTAGGTAGCAAGCAGCTTCGTAACGAAGCCGGCCACAATTATGCATGTAAATTACACGCACGAGTCTGCCGGGCTCTCGCGCGGTCTCCGAATGTGCACCCTTCTAATCCGCGTTCCCGTGCCTTTTGTTCACCGTCTCCCTTCTCGCCTTCCCGCCTTTCCGCTCAAACGCGTTTCCATGCCGTCAACGAACCGCTTGGATGGGAAAATGGAAAAAAATCGGTAGACAATTCGTATCTGCTCCAGTTGGAACTATCGGCGGAAACGCAGCTTATCCGCGGGACGCGCAGGAGCGGAGGACTCGTCGCGAGAACGCTCGCCCGTCCATTTCCGCGTCGCGAGTCCCGGGAGACAACGGAGAGCGTGAAAAATGAAGCAGTCTGGCATTTACGGGTGTTTCGCGATTTATGGTCACGCGTCGTAGCTTCGCATATACGTGTATCGCGTTTCCGGCAAGAATCGTCTCCCTGCGTCTCGCTTCCACCTTTTTCGTTCGCCTCTTCTCTTTTATCGCGTCTGCTCGCTCCTCGCTTTTAAATAATCGAGTTTGGTTACCGTCCTGGTATTTTTCTTTCCTCCGACCGTGACACCGTGTCGCTCAGGGCTCCCTCTTCCGCTCCCGTTTACGTAACGCCGGACATTCTTTTCTCGTGGTCGCTGCAACGAATTACCTCGCCACGTTGAAGAACGTAATCTCTAGTCGGGATAACGCGAGACGTACGAGACGTATGAGCGCGTAATTAGTTTGCCGCGTTAGTCATGCGGTAATCGAATCGTCCACTTTCCTTCGTCGATTCCGCTCATTTCGACGTAGAAACGATGTCGCGTCGCTTGCGAGACTTCTTTCAGGACTCGGTTATTCGTTTCTCTCCGCGGGATGGAGGGCGAGAACAGTGAACGGAAACGGAAATGATAAACGAGGACTCGGACGTTTACAGGACGCGGAGGGATTTACGCGGACGGTCGTCGAGATGGATACGCTCGACTACGGCGCGACACGGTGTTCCGGCGCGTTATTTTCCCGCGCGAACGTGTCGCACGCTCGCGTTTACCTGCCGCAAACGCGTGTCGCTGGATACGCGTCGATGGCGTAATCGTTAGTTTCCCTTTCGTCCAATGGATTTCGTCGATTACGAAATCGAATCGTTCCGGGCGCCGCTTTACACAGCGTCGACGGTTTCGCGCGTTGACCGTGGCAATCGAAGCTCGGTAAATAATTTATCTCCGCTCGTTCCACGTCGCGATCGATTTACTTTTTCGCGACTCGCGGAAGGAGATTGTATCCGCGAGTAGCGTATCCACGGCGAACCGTGGGGCGAGGGGGTTGGCGCGTGTCACAAATGGCCCGTGCAAACGAATTGGTCACAGGAGTGTAGCGGGCTCGATGAATTCACTGTCGGCAACAAATAATCCGCAATGGTAGCTTTGCAATCGGTAATGGTAGCTGCCGGACAGCAGCGACCGATAAGCCAGCGCGTGTCGATCCCTGCCCCTGCGTTCTCTGCAACGCAGGACAACGGGATTCATCGCTTGACACGGATATCCATGCAAGTTTTTAGCCCTTCGTTTCCATTTCGAATACGTCTCCGTGCTTGTTAATGAATCGCGGCGTCGCTGTGACGCTCTCGATCCTGTAATCTACGGATCCATCCTCGTGGCGGCGTCGACTTTTCGCGCTTCGTTCGAAAAACGATCGACGCGGAGGCGTCTTGCGAGAACAGAGAGAGTCCGCTCCCTGGGATAGGGGTGAGAATTAGGTATCTCGATACCGCGAGATTCGCACGGTGGTCGCTATAAAATGCAGATCAATAGGGAGATAACGATCCGGGAGCCGTTTGGATGTTTGGATAAAATACGAGGATGTGCGATTCGCAGTCGTGGGTGCAGCACGCATAGACGATCGCGCCAAGCAATGCCGGCGGTCGAGTACGCGTGTGTATATATGATAAACAACTGGAACGCGTGACGCAGGCGAAATCCAAAATTCATTTAGCTCGTGAAGCGCGTCGGTGTGTCGATACGCGAGGCGTGGAGTTTCTCTCGCGTGCATCGCTGCACATTTATGCAGAGCATGCAACGAGACAAACCGAGCTCCCTCGGCTGCCTGCCTGCCTGCCTGCCTGCCGTTCGCTGCATCCCGTCACGATATATGGATGCGTACTGACGTTGATTCGATTTTACCCAGCTAAACGAGCAAATCGTTTCATACCGTGTTTCGCCGTTCCGACATTTATACAAGCTAACAAGGACCACTGGACAATTCCAGCCCCTTTTTCCTTAACGAGGCTGGGGACGCGTCTCTGGTCGCCGAAACGACCGGCGTTACCGCTTAATCGACCTTTGCGGCAGATCGCGATAGACCGTGTGCAACGTTTTGTCGCAATCGCGTCGAAAACGGACGAAAAGCAGAAGGGTTATTAAACGGTGGCGCATTAAAGGCAGGCAAAGTGATCAGGATCACGCGACGATGAAAGCAACGGCGATCCGAGCGGTGTGTTCGCGATTAAACCTGTTCGCGCACCGCCCAGTCATTCTGGTCGAAGCGATGACCGGCTGCCTCGCCTGGAATGATCGATCGTCCACGGGAAATCATTTTTTCCCCTCTTCCTTTTTCTCCATACCGACAGGCTGCCTTTATCGCGTATTCGACTCGATAGTCTCGTCGAGGGGCGAGCCGGAGAGCCTGACTCTGCCGCCAAGGGTCGCCCGCTTCGACCCAATCGCACCGTTTCACGATGATCCGCGAGTTCTACAGTAATTTCCTCGAAAGCTGCGAAACTTTATTAACGACCTCGAAGGCACGCGAAAACGTCGAACGCGGCGATAATGCGGAAGAATCGACCGGTCGATAATTTAATTCGGTAACGCGTAAACGCGGTCGTCCCCTGCATCGGGGTATAATTGGAGAACGTTATCGCGGTTGACGAACTCTCTCGATTAAGAGCCGCGGATTAGATATCTTGTACACGCGTACGAAGTGCGGGTGTCGTGACACAAATCGTCGCGCGATTCCTAGCCAATTCCACCCGCACGAAATGGCAGAGCACTAGTGCCGGCTTTGATCCTATTGCGCCACTAGCCCGCCAGAAGTGGTTGCGGTCACGCAATGGTCAGACTGCCTAGATCTCGTTTTCTTCTTTCTCGTCGCATTTCTCGATCGATCGACCGATCGATTACGTCGAACGCGTGCTAACGAAGAGAGAAAGAACGGAGCCTTGCGACGGCCCGTCCACGGGCGTCTCGACGACGATTCGACGCGGAACGCGATTCAGTGGCACGCGCGACAGGGGTGCGAACCCCTTCGGAGACGATGTGCAGTGGCACGGTCCAACGATCGAGCGCTGTAAAAACATTCAGAAAAAAACAGGACGAAGAAAAATCGCGGTGGAACGGTTTAACGGAGGAGGATGCGATCGGTGTTTATCGACGGGCGTAAAAGCTGAGCAAAGCTTACCGGAGCGAGAAGGTGACCGTGGAAGAGGAACGAGGAAGTCGGTTGATCGGCTTCCATTCCGTCGGAGAGAGCTTTCCCGGGGAATCTTCCTTTTTATCTGCCATTTATCTTGTTCGGCCGAGTATACTCGCCGTCCGCTATGCCAGCCAATCGAGCCTCGTGAACTCCACGCTCCTCGTCGTTAGAAACGCGACGTCCAAATCGGAAACCTGTTCCCTACGCTCCCTACGCTCCCTACGCGCGACAGCTTTCACGCAAAAACCGTAATCGTTCCTTTATTGCCAGTCACTTTCTCTTTGAACCCGAGGTGAGCGAATTCCCTCGCACCGAGCACGAGAACGGTATTAAAACGATATCCGTATTCTCCAACTTGCCGCGTAACGCATTCCGAACGTTAAAAAGTCTCGTTTGTAACAATCGTCTCAGCCTCGACTCGCCGTAAACTTTCCTCTTCTTAAGAGCCGCTTCTTCCAACTTTTTCCTTCCTCCTCTTCCCTTCCCTCTTTTGACAGTCGAAAGCTACCGTTTAGACGTCTCGACGAGTCGCCTTCCACTCCGAAACGGACCACTCCGAACAATTAGGAGGTCCCGTCCGCGGAATTCAGCAAACTTGCCCTTTCGACTTCGTTTTCCTTCCGCGATTCCGGAGGATCGTTCGCGAGATACGCGACTCGCGTTCCAACGCGTCAGGTTTATCGCGACAGCAGCCATTGCCTCGCAACGAAAACGTTTGTCCCAGTTTTCCGGGTACATAGGTACGACGACTGGAGGATCGTTAACGACTTCCTTCGAAAGCTCACCGGGCAGCTAGCTTCCCCGCGTATCTGCAGTGGCAGAAATTTCGGGATTTAAACGGGAAACTCGCGTCCCTGTTACCCCTTAAGAGTCTCTGGAGCGGGACCGGTTGCAAGGAACGAAATTTCGTCGAAAGGGAAAAGCTATGGAACCGAGGGATGCGAGTATTCGATTACGTTACCGGGATATGCAACCTTGCGAAGTGCCTGCACCGAGAGTATTTAATAGCTTATTAACGCGTTGACTGCCAGTCACGCAAGTTTTACCTGATACTCCCTGGGAATTGAACTGCAAGTTTTATTACAGTATACGTACTGTTAAATTTGCGTAATATATTGTAGAGATGGGGGCGGACAACAACACTAATACTACTAAAACTATTTATTAATCCTAACAACACGTTTATACTTCGCAACACTAATACACCTTTTCTCACAACTCTCTCTCTCTGAACTCTCCTATACTACACGTATCGCGACCGACTCCACACCCTCTCTCTCTGTCACTGTCTTGTTCTCTCACGCCCTTGCATCCCTATTTAAAACCATCCATTCTATCCTCTTTCATACCTATTCTCTCTTTCCAATCACACTTTCCCACGCACTCCTCGCAATCTTACCCTCAGCGGGTCACTCAGCCCAAACACTCAAGCGCATTCCTAAAGCCACTCGATACATTCATAAACATCCCGTTCACACGATCCTAGCGCACGATCATTCATCCTTTCGCACGCACTCTAGATAACACTCTCATCCCGCGATACCACAATATAATTAAACTTCTTCATCGCTGAACGATGATCTTTTCATATCGTAATATTATTTAGTTTCCAAAGTTGTCTACAATTTCGTAGTCTACGATATTTGTTTTATTTCAATCATACTAAATAATTACAGTAGCCTGGTCACCGATGACAACCCTGGCCACGCTGAGGAAATTGGGTCGCAATTACCCTATTCCCCGTATCGCATAATGGCCATTTACGCCCGTTTCGTTCTAATAAGTCTACCTCGTGAACCTCGTTCTTCAACCTCGAGGTGTATTTACAGCTCGAGCGGTTAGCCATTGGAAATAACTTTATATGTACCGACGTCTGACCGATGGAACGGTCCATGAGAGATTACCGTGGAGTTAGGTTCTTTCGAAAATAGCGCGATACTATGAGAGAAACCTTTGTGTCTGCTCCCGATATAGCCGATCGACACAGGCAAATGAGGTAATCGGGATTTATTTCGAAAATACTCGCAACTACTACGTCACCCGCAACTCTATTCCCGTACCCCGCCTTTCGTTATAATTGGTTGGACAAGAAGCCGTTTTTCAAATTTAGCTACTCGTTCCAGCTATTGAGTTTCCCTTTCCACTTTTCCGTCTCGACCGATCGAAAACGGGCTAACGCGGTTCGATCGTACGAGAACTCGTTTTGGAAGCGGTTAAAAATTGTTGCGGTCGCGACGCAGTTAACGCTATTTCCGCGTTCCTTCGAATTTTTATTCCCAAACATTTTCCAGGCAAATCTACCGCAGGAAAGTTTAATTTCTGCACCCGGTGCGCGTTACCTATCGCGAGAATAGGGGTGAGCAGGTCGCTGCCGCGAGAGAATCCGCGGTGAATCTTTTTATCGACCCACCTACCCTCCTTGTTCACCTGTTATTCACGACGCAACGTTATCTCGCCCTCCAACCTCTCCCAGTCGCATCCGCGTGTTTCCGCACGCCTTTAGCATTCGTGGTACCACTTTCAAAACGTAATGCGATAACGGCGCGTTAAGCACGCTTCGTGCTACCTTTCTCCTGCGTTTCTACCCTCTTCCCACCCTCTTCTCACCCTCTTCCACCGCCAACCTTTTCCCTTTCGGTGTCCCGACGTCCCCGACTCCTCTCGCCTGTCTTCCATTCACGGATACCTGCTCTCCATCTAACGCCAGTGATCCACGTCCGCGATTTCCACCCTCTCGATACTCGCCACGACTATAGCCAACGTCTCGTTCTCGCGATGTACCAACGCCGATTTTACTCGCTCGTTCGTACCTCTCGTTGACCCTAATTACGGTAGAATTACCTTCGCGTTCGTAAGCAACAGCAAGAGAGAATTCTTCAAGCGGGTGTTTAAAATTTTCGGAAAATTTTCTTCAACGCTCGGAACGTCAGTTCCCCGCCGACGTTGTTCCTTTTTCCAGCCTACCGTGTCGACGACGCGGCGAGAGCTTGCAGGGGAGTGGAAATTGCGATAGCACGGATTCCGCCACCTCCGTCGTCGCTTCCCAGAGGATAGCTTCTCACCCGCACGACCCCGGGAACGTATGAAAACCAGCGATAAACAGGAAATCGCGACGGGAAAATTGTCTCTTCAATCCGCGAGCGCGCTACCGCGTCTCGAAGCTCGACAAACGGCGCTCGTAATCCACGCAATTGCGATCGCGATCGATCAGCGTTATAGAGAGCCGCGATACACGCTCGTTTTTCCCTGTCGCTCTATCTCTCCCAGAGTTTCCCTCTGAAAATATGTAACGCGATTTTTCCCCTTTCTCAGCGCGGACAGAAAAAGGAGTCTCGAGAATGCATCTTAACCCAAAACTATTCCACCCCGCTGATAAAGCAGCGGTGATTTTTCCCGGCCCGCGACCGTGTCCCGCGGGTGCCGCGAAGAATACGCTTCCTATTTACGGTAAAAGCGACGATGGCATCGACCGGCCACGAACGCGTTTCCATTCGGGACGCACGAGAGAACGAGAGGACGCTTTTATCGCCGCTGTACTGCACGGTCCTCGCGAGTGTCTTTGAGGCGCGAAGTTGGAGGCGGGTTGCGGTACGCGCGACGAGTAATTACGGAGGCAAAGCCACTCGAGAGTATCGCGGTGAAAGAAAGCAAAGTGGGTAATTAAAGAAGACTGCGAGGATCTCTGTCGACGTTTTCTTCCCGTCACATTCGCGTCTCGTCGAGGAGGACGACGAGGCGCGAGCGCGAGACCGATGACGCGCCGCGCTGGAAAAGCGGAAAAGGGAAAATCTTCGACGAGTTCTCGACGCTTCTGCCTCGGTCGCCGAGTCGGAAGACAAATATGCTCGAGGACCGCGTCGACAAGCTGTCTCTCCCTCTCGGGGAGAAGAGAGAGAGGAGGGAAAACGACGAGTCGCTTTAAATTCAAAAGTAACTATTTGCGTCCTCGGTTATTCGCACTTAAATTCATTTGCGTTAACGGCCCGGGTCAAGCTCGCTCTTTCTCTTATGTAAGAACGTTTGTTGAAAGAGTCGCTTTTGGCAGATGGGTCTGCATCCGCGGATCACCCGGATCACCCGGGAAATGTACGTCACGCGGAATAAGGTATTCAACGAGTCGACAAAATTACTCGGATAGCTCGAAAATCGTCTAAACTAGCCTTGACAGCGACTTTAGTTCAAATTCGTCGTTTCCGAACCTGAGCATGGGTCGAAACTCACAGATGGCACTGATTTCAATTGAACAGATTACTAACTCTACTTATGTGCCCCTGATACACCCTGATAAAATAATTCGGCAATGGAAAATTAACAAATGACTCAATTTCTTTGATTAATTTATGAACTTTTATAATTGCATCGTATAAACACGCCCCTGGCGAACTTTCTAATATAATTTTGTGCATTAATTTCTTCTCAATTAATTCATTATTGGTAATTATTCCATGAAGTGCTTGAAATGTTGTCGAACATATTAATGAGTATTCATTAATTACTATCTTCAATGCAATTAATTTGTGATACGCACACATTAGAAAAACAATGTTCTTGCACATCTTCTCGTATCATTTTTGATCACATTTTTCTTCTCGTTTAGTTCATAATTAAATATTTTGTCCGACAATCATGCTCATCGTTGTTATCAAATCACGCACGGCTTCAAATAATTATCAATAATATACTAATTAACATCAAATTATGTACAAAAATTGCATACGAATGTTGTTCAGAGTTTCAGCTTGGCGACGAGGCTATAAAAGTTCATAAATTAATCACAGCAATTGAATAATTTGTTAATTTTCACTGCCGGAGCCTTTCTGTCCTTTTCTACCCGTCTTCTGTCCTTATCTATCACGATACGCAGTTTTAGACGACCTCCTCGTGCATTCTATGTTCCCGTTGCTTTCTTGAGCTTCGGGTCCAAAATCATAGATGGTATTCCCCACCGGCCGGTTGGATTGCCGCCAGGTTTAAATAGACCCGTCCGAATTCCAGCGATGGCTCTGACCGTCATCTTTGAGTCGCACAGATTAACTCGTCGTATCCTTCGGAGTTCACTTATCCTTCCACTTTCCATCTCGAACCGACCCTTCGGTAAAAAGCGGTGGCGATGAACGACACGAACACCCTCGCACGCTATACATTCCACTGTCCCTTTCAATGAGAAATCTTTCCAAGAAGAACCGCGTCTTCGATCTCCCATGTCTCAATCTTCAGTCACGTAACGATCGTTCGCCCATGATTCCTTCGATGAGTATCGGCTCGCTTAATTTTTTCCCGATAACTTTATACAAACAGGTAACTGGCGAGTACAAATTTCGATTAACAGTCTGCTATTTATATAGGTAAATAGTAGAAATTTTTTTTTTTATACTAAATTACATCTACAACTAGCTTCATTGAGCTAACCAGCAAATTTGATGACTTAAAGATATGACTTGCATGAGGTAAACGCTTCGTAGCGTTGCCGTTAACATTATATGCGATGTTCCTTCTTTAATTTAATTCCACAAATCGGTTTGTTTATTCCTTTCCAGTCTTCTGTGTTGTGATATATGATTTAGATCCTTGATGTGTTCGCTGAGATGATTTGATATTCGAAATAGTAGAAATGAACATTTTTAATCGACGTGTAACGAGAAAGTTTCTTTTCCTTTTTTAATTTATCACTCGGGTAATTTACACCTTTTTTCAGAAAATATTTGGTACTCTGCTAATAGATTGTACCCAAGTGTGGCAAGCTACATCGTTGTCGCAACGTTAGATCGTTCGAGTGTGTTTCCTGCAGCATTTCTGTGATATTCGTTTTACTTTGTAACGAGAAAGTAGTGTAAGTCTCTCCCTTTTCTTCGCTCGCTCGATTCTTCGTCGCGGATCTCCGCCATGCCTGCTACTTCCAAATCCCTTTCCGATTCTTCCAGGCTATCGTCGGTTCTTGACCCGCGGACTCTTATCGCCGCGAAAAGTAGAGCGCTCGGCTGCGAAGCGGATAACGCGGACCCTGATTTCGGAATTCCAATCGGAAAGCGATCGTCGCGAGACTCCGCGTGTATTCCGCCTCGAATAGCCGATTCGCACTGACCTCTCGCGGTTGGATCGATCCTTGGAATCTGGATCGAGGTTCGATACTGGATCACGCGGTTTCCTCGCGCGTTCCACGCTCCGATTTACGCGATCGTTATCCCACGCTGCTGCATAATGCGTGCACTTTCGCGCGCCTAATCGCCGATTCACGCTTAATCGACTAGACTGTTGTTGCTCCTTCCTCGGTGTCTCGTCTAAATCTCCTCGCTCGCAGAAATGTCCGCTCGAAAATCGCGATCAATTCTGCGCTACGACGTCGATCGTGTTCGATTTTTCGAGTTGAGTCACTGCTAAAGATCGCACTTGGCACGGGTCTAACTTTTGCTTCACTCGTCGTCTCAAGTTTCAAGTAATTTGCTTCACAAGTGTGTCTCGACCTTATACGACTTTACTCGAATTGCAATTTGTGAAAGATATTCG
This sequence comes from Eufriesea mexicana, assembly GCF_001483705.2. Taxonomy (NCBI): domain Eukaryota; kingdom Metazoa; phylum Arthropoda; class Insecta; order Hymenoptera; family Apidae; genus Eufriesea; species Eufriesea mexicana. The sequence continues at coordinate 56,448 of NW_016908447.1, read as the reverse complement.
GGAAATGGCCTGGATTAAAGGAATCTACCTATTACTGTTAAGTTCGTGGGGGGTGGTTGAAGACTTAGAACTTCTAGAGTCGCGAAGTTCCTTCGTAATGTTTTATCGCTTAATGATCAAATATATTAATCAGAAAAATTTTGTTTTTCTATATGAGCATGACGACGATCGATTTTTTGACGTTAAAGAAATTTCTGGAGAAAAAAAATAAATGTTTCCGCCCGGGATCGAACCGGGGACCTTCCGCGTGTTAGGCGGATGTGATAACCACTACACCACGGAAACCCCTTGGATGATATTTCGGTGTTTACGAATTTCTCGTAGGATTCTTACCGAATTTTGCCCTCCTTTTCCCTCGTGGTCGATAGTCTTGTTTAACGAAACGGATAATAAGAGCGAAAGCCGAGTTCGCTGATCCGACGGGGTAGGACTGGGGGATGGCGGGTGTAAGCAGTAAATGCGGTCGCGGGGTATTTTATGTCGCATGAAATTGAAATGTCACGAGCGTCGTTTCCGTATCTGATAACAAAGCGCAATAACACACACGACCGCGCAATAACGCACGCGCGTGTGCGGCCCATCTACGTGTTCGTGACCACACGCAAGCGCCGGATAATATCTAATTTCGGATAGGAAATAAAGCGCGGGGAACAAAGCCATCCGGTCCGTGACGATGCCTTTGAGAATCTCGCGGAATTTCCGCTACGAAGAACAGTTGTCCGCGATCGACCTGCAGTGGATCGAGAGAGTATCGGCTCGCTTAATTTTTTCCCGATAACTTTATACAAACAGGTAACTGGCGAGTACAAATTTCGATTAACAGTCTGCTATTTATATAGGTAAATAGTAGAAATTTTTTTTTTTATACTAAATTACATCTACAACTAGCTTCATTGAGCTAACCAGCAAATTTGATGACTTAAAGATATGACTTGCATGAGGTAAACGCTTCGTAGCGTTGCCGTTAACATTATATGCGATGTTCCTTCTTTAATTTAATTCCACAAATCGGTTTGTTTATTCCTTTCCAGTCTTCTGTGTTGTGATATATGATTTAGATCCTTGATGTGTTCGTTGAGATGATTTGATATTCGAAATAGTAGAAATGAACATTTTTAATCGACGTATAACGAGAAAGTTTCTTTTCCTTTTTTAATTTATCACTCGGGTAATTTACACCTTTTTTCAGAAAATATTTGGTACTCTGCTAATAGATTGTACCCAAGTGTGGCAAGCTACATCGTTGTCGCAACGTTAGATCGTTCGAGTGTGTTTCCTGCAGCATTTCTGTGATATTCGTTTTACTTTGTAACGAGAAAGTAGTGGAACAAATTGAAGAATTCGCGAGCCAAAGAGGTATTGGCACACTTACGATTGCAAAGACAAATATTTCTATTTCACCGAAACACGACCAACGTTGAAATTAAATTAGCAAAGTTGGAGCAAAAAATTGTCGATGTTTGAACTGCTGTAAGAAACTTCAATTAAGGTACATAAAAATACAGCAGCCGATATATAAAATGAGTTCAGATTCGCTATTGCGCGATATTTCTTCCGATATCACAGCATTTCCTATATTGGCAATTTTCTGGTCCAAATTTGCTGACTTTATTATTTATGCGACCCGTTCCTGAAATAATAGAGCACTCGTAGATAGACTTTCCGTATAATCTCTAGCGGCATTCTCAAAATTTTGATCCACAGTATGTCACCGAGAACATAGCTCGAATCTTCTTTGACCTAACATATAATCCGGCATAGAGGTCCATCGACGTCGGATTGGTCATTGTCTCGTGTTCCTCTAATTTATCTCGTTTTTCCTTTAAACGTCGACGACACGCGTTAAGCAACAGCTATTTCCTCGCGAGGAATTATCTACCGTGTCTGCGAGGAGTTCGGCGACGCCGGTCGTGTAGTCTCGAGCTCGTTAATCCGTAAAACAAACCTGCATAATCCGTGCCCGTGTCGAGCAGGCCGATCCGACTAGCCTTGGCATCTTGTTGGACTCGCTTTGGTCCAGCTTGACCGAACCCTTGGCCCGTCTAGCGTGCTCGCATACACGCGCAAGTACGCTCGACCCGGCTTGTTCGCCCTTAAATATTCACGGTTTAATCTAAACTTTCGTCTTATCGTCGCGACTGGAGCTTACGGATTCATTCGATCGGAGGAAAATCGCGAGCAGAATCGTAGCTCGAGGGTCCGGGACCGGTGTCTTTCGGGAACCAACGCGTGGACGAGCGATTCGTTTCTGCGAGTGTCGGGAATCGGCCCGACGAATCGTCGCCCGAGGAAGTCGGTTTTCGGCCATCAAACCATCAAAGCGAACTTTCGGAAAGCGTTTCCCGGAAATCGAATTTCGCTCCACCGTTCCTCTCGTCCGTTCTTTCGAAACTCTCAGCCGCGCCGCTTCCACTGTCGCCGGTGTGGCATTCTCCCGGACGTCACGGGGATAATTGAAACGAAAAGATCCAGCGCGAAGCTTATTACATAAAGATTATTACGTCCCTTCGAGAACGGCTGACAGGAGATGGCCGAGATGAGAACTTTTGAAAAATGACGATGACCTGGTTAAGATACAGAGACGAAGGAGGAGCTTGCCAGTCGTGGGAATTTATTATCCGCTTTAAAATTTATCATTCCCTCGGACGACAACGACTCCGAGCTTCCGAGTTTTTCCTCGTTCAACGAACGATCGTTAGACGCGTCTCGCCTTACTCGTATTAGTCGCTCAACTTTCGGATCCTTTCGATTTCTCCGTTTTCGCGCTTGCCTGTTACGATCAACGAGGAGGAAAGGAGAGAAAAGCGAATGGAACGATCCGATGTACGTTATTACCGATTAAACTCGTCGAAAATTTGTAATAATCGAATAATCGCGATACGTCCACGTGTTCGTAGTTTCGGAGCTCTCGCGCTACCTAGATCTATCGGGGTAGGAGACTTCGAGTCGATTCATCTATCGAGTCCTTTCAACGTTCGCTGTTTGACTTCCACTCGCGTCTCCGTGAGGCTCGATGCTCGAGTCGGGCCTCGACCTCTTTCATCTTCGATCCCTTCGCGAGAAGCACCCTTTCTTCAAGGCGATCTCGTGGTAAACCGGTTCCGCTTAACGAGGAATTATCGCTGGATAATTTTTAACATTTCGCAAAGACGACCACCCGCCTCGAATCAGCGATAAAAATCAGCGATAAAAATCAACGATAAAAATCAGCGATAAAAATGACCAATAAAAATGGCCGATAAACCGCGCGGAAAGATAAATAGCGACGGCAATAACGCGAGGATTTATACGCGAATTCGTTACTTGGCGCTCTCCGCTCGCCTCGCGGGAAATAATTTAGACGAGCGAAATGGCCGCTCGATGGTTTCCGGCGAGCCAAGCTACGAGGAGCGACGCGAACGCGGCGAATTCGATCGCCGTAGCCGGTTTGTCGTTTTACGAGAGCATTATCGTACGGTTCCTAATAGAAGGGCGGACGGGGGTGGCGGAGGAAGAGCGAAACTGGCGCGCGGCAATCAACGGGAAATTTATAACGCAAATCGGCTTCGGTTACGACATAATTCTCTCCGACTGGCGATGCATTAAAACGGACGCATATTTGCGGCGACTGTTTCCTCGTAGCTGCATTAAAATATTGATTAACGCAACGTTGCGGCAACTGGGCGCACACGGGTCAATGCGAACGGCTTTGCTTAATTAATTAATCGGTACGCGCCACTTTCCCTAATGAATTTGTCGCGCAACTGGCAACTTCCTAGAATCGTTCGATGCTGCCTCGCGCGTTCCTGCCCCAAACGATTCGCGCCCCGTCTCTTCTCCACCCTCGCACCCTCCATCGACCGCGTTCCGCGTCGCGACACGCCGCGACCCGACTATTACCCTTTTCGCCCCATTTTTCCACCCCTTTTAACCCTTTTACGGCCACGCTTGTCCCTCGTGACCCGAAAATTCTCCGAGATCGATCCGGGATCGAACCGGTACCAGCCTAGCTGGACCTACTACGCGTCTGCACAGGCAAACACGGCTATCCAGGTATTCGCCGATACCGACGTACCACTTTTCCACGAATTTTCGGCCCAACCAACGGACGAGTGCCAAAGGTCAAGATGAAATTCCAATGGACGACGAACGAACCCGGCCGCATCGCGCCAAGATATTTAAGATTCTGACGTGAACGAGCGAAAGAAGCAGCCGGAAAGGAATCGGGTCAGAGCCGGGGACCGAAATAGACGTACGTACGTTGGTACAATGCACTCGCGTGTGCAGTTTCCCTCGTAGTCGCTCTCGAATAAGAAAATTCATCGGAGCGTGCACGAGGAAACTGCAGACAAGTAGCGGCTCGCGTAAAAATTCATCGCTGTCGTAAACATATCGCAGGACCAAACGCGTTTTTTCGAGAATCCCGGAGAACCGATCAGGTATACACACGTATACAGAGACGGACGTGTTCGTGGTCGACTCGAGTAGGGGTTCGCGATCGAGAAATAATCGACTCCGCGTGTTCGACGGCGTTAAAGAGGCATCGAGGACTAGGGGCGCAACGAAATCGGAGCGAACGAAGAGAAAGGGTCGGGAAAAGGGAAAAGGAAAAAGCGAAGAGGGAAAAGGAGGAGCGGCAGGGTGGAGCGAGAGACGTCTCGCGTTGCACTCCGATGCATACGTCAGATGCATCTACATCGGTTGGCACTTATCGATCTCGACGCGCGACCCGAAAGCTCGTGGGAAAACTTCTTCGGTGGTTGGCTGCGTCTCCGGCGAGAAATGCGGGAGGTCCAGGCCCGGAAAAATTCGCGGCACCGGGGAAGAAAGAGACCGATCGATCACCGCCCGATTTCCTTCGCGCGATTGCTTCGTGCTCGTCTCCGCGCCGCTTCTATCCGTGTTTCCATCGGGTCATCGCCGGGTTAATCGTATCCGATTCATCGATGGCCAACGGGGAAAGTCGCGTTCGACGTGTTATTTGCCCGCGGAGAGATCGTCGTTGGCTCGCGACGGGTCCAAGACGATCGGTCAGTTCCCGTGTAAATGCGAAGTCTATGGGAATTCGCTTGAACGACCAAAGTCGTGAAACGTTGTCGATTCAAGTCGAAAGACGCTCTTTCGAGGATTTTTTTCGGTAACGATTCGAGACAACGCGAGTAAGGAAGCGGCAAAACGAGGTCGCGAAATTTGGCGAATACTCGTGGCTGTTGCGAGATTCCGATCATGGCGGAGCCGATGGAAGCAGCGGCTGTGTATCGCGTTTCCGCGTTAACGCGTTATTCAGCAGCGCGAGACAAGTACTCGGCGGGAACGGCGCTCCACTCTGGCGCGAGTGCGTAATTTACGAGGGTGTGCCGGTGTATTATATCGAGGATAGGGCGCGAGTTTTGAAAGTGCCCTCGTTTATTTTTATTGGGAAATATTTGCGCGCGGGCGCGCGCGATTCGTTTCGAGAGCGCGGAATTTCTTCCGCCAATGGTATTTATCGTTGGACGGAACGACGATAACGGAATGGTCCCGATTTCGCGGCAAAGTTTTCAGCGCGCTTCCACGCGCCGGTGAAATTTCAATAATAATGCAACGCGCGACAGATATTCGAGAAGATAATTGATATTCTCGATTGGCCGGAATAAATACGCATTAATGAAATAACAAATTCGCGGCGCCGATCGATCCCAGCATTATTACACGCATTTGAACGGGTCCCCGTTAATAATGGCGCACCGTTACGTGATCGAAATGCAAAAACTCGTCGCGAGTGGCGTGCGCTCCGCGCGGAATAACCGGCTCGCGGAACGGAACGCGTGTTCCCTTTGTTCAATCGTCTCTGTCTCCGTCCATGTCGACCATTCGCAATTACCACCGTGGAAAAAGAGAATTTATGTTTTATTTATCGCGGATGCTCGATAGCGGCAACGCGTCCTTCCTTTTCCACCTACGTTATTTCCGCAATTTATGCCGCTGCTTTCTCGCGGGTCTATAGGTTCGTAGAAAACAATCGGAGCATATCAAAGACCAAAGGAACACGCATAGTCACGGTTGCGTCTCGGAGATTTATTTTTCCTCGAGCACCTAGCCGAAAGATCTCCTTACACTTACGACTCTAGTCCTAGCTCCTTTCGACGCGATTCGACGCGAGCGTTTCGATAATTGCGAGTTCGCAGGCGAGTCAGAATACCGTGAACGTTCGAGAGAACCGAATCTGAATTCGGATCGTCCACTTATCGCGTTCGAGTTACGCGTCTCCTCACGTCGGGGGCAATTTCCAAGAGGTTAGTCGGTAAGCGCGCCGCAGCTCGTCGTTTCGCTGTACACCGGTGAACGCGATCGGAATTGATCGCGCATAAAATTTCATTGTAAACGGAATGCTCTTTTCTCGCCGGAATAGCCGTTGCCGGGTCGTAACGAGGATTTTATTGTGGGCCCGGTACGTTTATCGAGGCAATTATCGTCGTTGCCATTAATTTCCACTCGATCGACGCGAGCATAATGGCGGGCTGGCGGGCAGGAAGGTAGGAAGACAGGCCAGAGGCGATTCTGTCAGGCTTTCGTTTTATTCCCTGCCAGTCACCGCGGTCGAGCGGAATTATCATTGTCCCGCCGTCCAACGATCATTTTCCTCGAGTGGCTGCCGCGCGTCGATAAACGCATTTCCGGTTTCGCGTCGAACCCCGGCGCCGTAACGCCACGCTCGTTCACCGTTCCCCGTTCATCGCAATTTCGCGCGACGCCCAAGCCTACCTACCTGCGAACCTGCCCACCTACCTACTACCTATCTACCGGTCACCGCTCGCATAATGCAAGCGCTCCAACTCGTTACCTGGACCCCAACGTCCGATAAACCTGTCGCGGGGGTCGCGTTATTACGCCTTTCCGAGAACCACTTTTCTCCGCCGTCTTTTCGCTCTCTCCCCATCTTTGGTCGATCATACAGCCAGAGAGAGAAGAAGAATTGGCGCCATTCGACCATCCTCGAATCGGAGCGACTCGACATCATCGTGGATCTCGAAATAATCCTCTCGAGCGCGAATTCGCGCGAAAGTTGGAGCTCGCTGTCGAAAGATAGGCGTGGACCGGCATCGATGATACCTGGAGGGTCGAAGAACCCGGGACCGCCGCGTTGGCCGTAAAAACGAAAGTTTTACGAGGACTTTTACGAGTCCGAACGTACGTACCCGCATTTATAAAGGTTCCTGTTTGACTCTCGATGCTCGGTCGTCGCGATGAACGCGCGACGAAGATCTTCCTCGACGTCTTTATATCGTTTCGCGTCGAGGCAATTTTAAAATGAAACCGAAGCCGCTGTCGCGCCAACTTTCCTCGCGTAATCTCGTTTGGGACGAGGCGCGTGATCCAAGCATCGGCCGCCATTTTTTCCCCTAACGCGATGAGACGCGACGTAAATAAAGTAAATAAGGATAAAACCGTGATATCCCCGACTCGAGTTTCATCGCGACGACCCTTTCTTCAGAGTCGAACACGACCAAGGCGCGCGTCTCAGGGATTCGCGTGATTTAGCGGGCAAAGAGACTTTGTCCGCAGGGTGAAAAGAGGTAAAAAGGCTTAGGTCAAGGCGCATCGAGCGCGTTAGGTCCGAGGGCAACTCTTTTCTTCTCGTTTCGCGGTAAAAACTGCGTCGCACCGGCGAGTAAAAGGTTTTGGGCTTTCGTTTCGTCTGGTCGGACTCTGGTTCCACGATCCGTGGTAAATAAACGAATACTTCTGTCTCTCGTCCGACGATGGAACGAGTTCCTCCGCGTCCACAGGGTCGACACACGGTCAACCAGACCTCGGTCGAATCGATTTTGCCCCGAAAACGACGACCGATTCGTTACGAGATTCTCTCTTTTTCTCTCCGTCTCTCTCGGAAGCGGACGCGACACCGGGAAACAGATATACCCGCGTTACATGCGGTTCTTCCTACCCTCCCGACTAATTTACCCCATTACCCCAGCGCTGAGATTCCTCGCGAATTTGTCTCGCTCGCCATTGGCCTCGAAGCCGAGTTAACTGTCTCGCAGAAAACAAGGGAGTCGCTCGATTTCTGGCTGGAGTTTCGCGCGGAGAATAGGCGCGAAAGTCGGTACGAAATGCCATTGAAGTCACGAGCCGTTGTCTAAGGAGCGCGTTGGTTCTTTGCGTAAGAAGGGCGAAGAAGCCGTAGTCCGGTTGGAGTAATTAGGAAAGTTGCAGCCACGACTTGGTCGTTATTAAAAGCGGCCAGACCGCGTCCCTTAAATCGAAATTTATATCGAAGTCCTCTTTCCGGGCATACGCTCCGGAAAGCACGAATTTATCATCGGAATTTTCAGACAGATTTTAATTAACCCGTTCCGCTCCGCCTTGCCGCGATCTCGCGTTTGCTTCGTTCCTCCTAATTTTACTTCGTTCCGAGCAAAGTCGCGCGAAACACGGGCTCACCGGTTCTCTCTTTTCTCCTTTCTCTCTCTCTCTCTCTCTCTCTAGTCTCGTTCCGTTTGCCAATAAACTTTGTCGACGCTTAAAACGTTTGACGAACGCGAGGAATCTTTGCGTCGCAAATATTTCCTTCGTTTCGAGGGTCGCCATGCTTCGAGGACTCTGGACGATTCGAAGATTCTTCCGGCTGGTAGCTCGAAAAAGCAGCTACGGTCATTACCGTCTACGAATTTCGACGAGTCTCGAGGAATTCCGACGAATTTCGACGACAGGTCGGTGGCTAACGAAAGATCTCGATGTCGATACGGACGAGGCGAGTCGAGTCACGATTCGATGCAAGAACGCGGGCTTGCTTGACCCTTTTTGCTCGCGCGACGCAATATCGCGATGAAAAGGCACCCTATCGAGCTCGCTACCTTCGGATGACGATCTTCCACGCCACCTTTCTTTCTCCGTTTCGCTTCGGTCGCGATAAAATTTTTACCAAGGTGTATTCATCGACGCGAATACCTCGCGGATCCTGGCTCTGTGCATCGTCGTCGGCATCGTCAACTACATTGTTTCACAGTCTCGTTAATTCCTGCATCGTCTTTTTCCCCTCTCTTTTTTCTTTTCCTCTCTGTCTCTTTTCCCCTATTTTTTTTTAAATATTCGCGCGAAGCAGACTCGTTTCTATGGATGCCAAACGCAGACCCATTATAATCCCCGACACGCGCCGAGCATTCGTTGTCATTTATCTCTGACACGGTGCACAATACGCGTAATCCTCTTGCGCTTTCATCCCGCTCGCTTTAATATCGCGGCTATTTGACACAAGCTGATATATCTCTCCTTACGAGTATCCGTGGAAAGCGGCGTTTATTCGCGGTCTGCCGTGCTCCAGCCACTTTCCGCGTGGAAAAGAACCACTCGGAGAACACCTTTCCATGGCCCTGCGGTTTCCCAAACTTCGCACGCCGATTACGAATGCAACGGCGGCTTACCTCCGCGGTTACCGTTCCAGCGTCTCCAACGTTTTACGACTGAAATCTATGCTAAATTAGAGCTCACGGTCGCTTGCACGGTTTCCACGGTGCGACGATTCATCGTGGCGGCTTCTCGCTGCGGGGACAACAAGGAGCGAAGCCGGAGCAGCGGACGTTCCATCGGGGAACAAGGACGGTGCGCGGGAAACTTTTGCCAAGTTGCATGGTCGAATCGGAGGACGAGAGGGAGTCCAACTGGATGGAAACCGCGCGCGTAATACGCGGAATATTTCCCGACCAAGTTCCATCGAGCTCGAGGGGAAGGAGCGAGTTAAATAAGAGCCGGTCGCTTCGATGAACCGACTCCGCGTTTCATCTCGGTCGAAAGCTTACCGGTAATTATTCGATGATCAAACGAGCGCTGCGTCTTGTTCAAACGCGGATAGGGGTTAACTCTTGGTCGGAATCGCCGCGAAATTATATCGGACTGTTCAGCAACAGTTGGCGAAGCGCAAGTTTGTTAGCGACACGGCCTGAGCGGACCGCGCCGCGAGGAGCATTATGCAGATCAGCGAATTCCTATTCTACCGCGTCCTCCACGCTCCCATGGCCAAGAAAGTACCGCGTTCCTATCCTACATCGTCGGTCGTTGCTCTTTGCTTCCCCGCGTCTTTCTCCGACCAATTTATCCGTCTTCCTGGCCTGCGTGATCTCGCCTCGAACGTGCTATCGATGAGCTGTCCGGGTCGAGTAAAGCTCGGACGGGCAGTAATTTGACGAAATTTTCGAAAACTCCGCTAATACTCCTTTGTCCGAGCGTTAATGCCTCTACCGATTAGGACGATCCTCTCGCTTGATCGGAGGGAAGCCGAGCGTTATAGCGACTCTCGAGCGATGTTCGGTAATTGGAAGAAACGACGACGCCTCTCGGCCTTAATCGACGATATCCCGCTGGCAAGCAGCGACTAATTATTATCCGATTTCTCCTCGAATCTCGCGCCGCGCCGTCGCGTCTCGTCGTATAGATAAGTCGGATAAGTTGGTCGGTATCGGATACAACGATAAACTTGCCGGGCGACAGCGTGCAGCGTAAACCGAATTCGCGATAGACGGGAAACACTGGCGAATATATGGCCTCGGAAGGGGTCGAACGCGGCGTCGATCGATGCTTCTGCCAACGATACGGTATCGCTGATTACCTTCGCGTAAAACTACGTCCGAGTGCAATTTTAATTAAGCTCGGCCGTAACCGATCGCACAGCGACCGGTTAATTGGGTTGCCCGATGCTCCGCGCGCGACGACTCGACCAAGGTTTAGCCGATCGTTTTCGATCGGACGTTATCTATCCCTCGTCGCGGGAACGGTGAGGAAGCGGAAGATCGGCGCGATAATGCGAGAAAAAGGGAGCAAGTGGGAAAAAGTCGCGCAGTCACGGTACGCGCGAGAGTGCAATCTGCGCTAATGGCGAAGGTAACCAGAAGGGTCCTAATTGCGGTAGCTCGCGGAAAGGTAAGAAGCAGCGAGCATCGAGCGAAAAGCTCGAGCGAAAAGCTCGAGCGCGAAGCGATTCGAAAGAGTTCGAAGAGGCAGGATGATCGGCCGAGTGGCGCGAATTCGAAATCGAGTTACGAAGCACTTAACGGATTCGAAAGCTCAGCCGTGCGTTCGGACGCGCCAAGTACGATCGCCGTCCATTTTCCGGTAGCGTCGCGCGCGATGGTCATCGTCGGACCAAGCGTATACATTTTAATCCTGTTACAAAGCACTTTACACGCTCTTAATGGCCGTTTCTTACTCTCGCCTTGCGTTCCAACAGGGTCGAAGTGGCTTCGAGTGGAAATTGCGCGAGTTTCTTGCGAGAAACTATCGTAAAACTCGGATGCCGCGAACTAATCGGTACCCTGGCCAGCTGCTTAAATCCAAGTCCGGGTAATCGAGATCCAGATATTTTCGGTTAACGCCTGCTCCAACAGTTTTCTCGCTTCAGCGAACCTTCGAGGCGGTTCCCGCTTTACCTCTCCCCTTTTCCTTTCTTTTCCATCCCTTTTCCTCACCCTCTTTCACTCCCTGTTTCCGATCGAACAGTCCGTTTAACGCGATCCTGGCGGAAAGAAACTGTAAAAGGTGGCGGAACGTTCTCGCGTAGGAAGATTCAATTTCGACGGGATTTAATCGCGGGAATTGCTTTCCGTAACGTATCCGCGAAAGCGTATCTCGTCGAATTGTCCGCGGTTTGATGGCCGGCCATTAAAGCCGCAATAATCTTAAGCGATGACCTTTCACCGGCTGCGCGGCTCCTTCGCCTTTCGCTTCCCGGTGAAAGATTTATGACCGGAACATAAACCGACGGCTACGCGATCCGACCGAACACCACCGCCGTTTTCCCTCCACGGTCACGTCTCCGTCGATCATCCCTGCTTCGTGCCTGAAAATTCACCGATAATCCCTCGAGGCAGCCGTTCCTCGTTATCGATGCGTCCCGATTATTCTTCCAGATGCGCGACCGATCGCGAGCCGTCCAATAAATCCCGCGATAAGCGTCCGATACGCCGTTCCTCTATATACCTGCGTACTTATCCTCGGTGCACTCGAAAATTATCGTATCGAGCTGCGGCCTCCATCCACGCGAACCTGACACTCGGGATCGCGTTTGACACCGAAAGGAACAGCGGAAAAAGTCTCGACTTAATCCGGCAGCCGCCACTCGTTACCGATTTACGGCTACCAAATTTTATTCCGTATCTCGAAAGTTTAAAAGGACTTTGAACCGTCGTAAAGCATCGTCAGCGATCTCGACGATTCTAAATCGCGCTGCATCGATCCACTCTCGAGTGGCCTATTTTCCATTAAACGTCCCGCGTTAGTGTCTCGAAATTTCAAACGCTCGTATTTTTAAGCTCATCCGATTTCACGAGTGTACGATGAGAGAACCCGTTTATTCTACTTATTTATTCGCTCTCTTCGCGTATATCCAGCAATACCGAGAGCAGCCTCGATCGTCCGGCAGAATTTTCCACGCCATTTTTCGCGTTCGATGAAATTCTCACGCAGCGAGATAGATTCGAATTTAATTAAACTCACGGGGATACGTCTTTCTCGGACATTACTGTCACGACGGCGATTAAATATTTCATCCATTGAGTCAAGTTTTCCGAGAATTTCACGCTCGGGAGGGAAAACGCACGGCGCGCCGCGGTGAAATATCTAGCGCGTCTACGCGGTCTAATTCGATGTACAAAATATCTCGATTCCGTTCCATTTCGAGTGCCGCATTATCGCGGAAATTGTAACGAGAAATTCCGAAATGAATTGGCCAGCGATACCCGTCGATCATACGCTTTGAATATAATGCGCGCAACGACCGGAAATTACTCCGCTTTCTGCGGTGTTTACGAGTTCCGCTATTCCGCGATAATAATTCGCAAAGAATCTGAAAACCATCGAGACGTGAAAACGGTTAACGGTCCGCTAATGGATCCGGATCGAAAGTCGACATCGAGGTGATTGCGAGGGCGCGAGCTTTTATGGTAACTTGGCTCAGCGCTCGGTCCTCACGAGGGCGCGACATCTTTCTCTTCCGTCCACCTTCTCGATAACTTTCTAAATTATGCATGACGCGGTTCCACGCTGGCAAACCTCTCGATACAGAAGCGGCATGTGGAAGAGGAGAAGCGTAGGATAAAAAGGAGAGGTGAAAGAGGACGTAAACGACGTGGGGTGCAGGAAGAAGAGGTGGAAGAAGCTTAACGTCGCGCGTCATCGTCGAGGCGAGATCTCGGAGGTGGTCGAGGAGGAAAGCTGTTTAAAATTCGGGAATACACGGAACGGATTTCGATGAGTAGATGCGTCGAGACGCTATACGTCCGAGTTCCTGTCGAGAGACTTTTTCCGGAAGTCATCATCCACGTGTCATCGTCGATGGCGCTCGCATATTTCCACGTCCAACGTTTGTTCCACGGCCCTGGAAGACGAGCAGGAAGCGATTGGCCGAAAAGCGAGCGAAATTTCGACGGTTCTCGAGTCGACAGCCGTCGCGACGCGACGCGACGTCGAGCAACGAACAAAAGGCCATCTCGATCGATGACGACTCCGTTTAAAACCGTTTTCGCGTCGGTACACGTCGCGCGAATTGTTTCGGCAACGAGGGAATCGATCGCTTTCGCAGCTAATTCACCGAGCTTGCAAGTGCTCTCGCGTTTTTCCAACCGCGCCGCGCTTCCGACGATCCGGTTTTGTGTATCTTCGTTGGAAAATAAATACGCCACGAAGGGTAAACCGGTTTTCCCCTCTTTCTCTCTCTTTCCGCGCGACTTGATTCGCGAAATATCGATTTCTACTTGGAACGTATCGCGACACGAGCACGCGTAGTTTTAAATGAACGAAATTTGCATGATATTTTGGTGGACGTAGGCCGGGGAACGTCGGAAAGTTTGGGAGCGACGCGCGGAGTTCGATACGCGATGGCGCGGAGCAAAGTGGCACAGCCTCGTCGGGATGGCATTGTCAAGGTGTGCAAACGCTTGCTCTGTTTGCATGCAAACAGTATACTTCCCGGAGTTGGAATAAACGTGTAAACGAAGTTCGCCTCTGGGGCTTTTTCCAGTCGCGGATGCGCGTACGGCGCGAGTACGCATGAGACGAAATCCGCTCGTCGATCCGTTTAAAACGGCATCGAAGTTCGTTGCGGTTAACTACTACGAGGGGACGATTCTGCCCTCTGGAAACTCGAAGAAACTCGTTCCTCTTGAACAGTGCCAGCACCTCATCGACCGACCGTCGAACGATCGATGGATCGCTCGTGGGACAAAGATTCGGAGTGAACGGGGCAAATAGTTTGCGGTTCGTTAATTTAGAAACAGTCGTACGCGGCGCCGACGCAAATTCGTTACACGAGCAAATTTATCGGCAAATAATTCCAACCGTCGTTCCTCCGAGCCGAATCGAGTCGTCGAGAATTCGTTTTGTCGCTTTCCTTTTCGTGTTCCTCTTCACCTCGCGTTCCGATTTATTCCCTCTTCCGTTTCGTCATTTTTCGACCCGTCGCTGTCCCGCGAATACCGCGAACGCCCCGACCGAGGGAAAGAATATTCGCTGGACGGGAAATGCCGAACGGAAGCACGCGATATCCGCGAGATCTCGAACAGATGTCGAGAAAGAAGAACGATAAAGTACCAGCGGCGTTTCGACGAATGGTATTAAATAGCGGATCGGAGGAGCGCGGCAAAGTTGGCGAAGGAAACGTCGAAATAAATCGTGTCTTTAGCCGTGACGAGGTTCGCTATAAACGCCCGCCGTGTTTCCCTCTCCTTAAGTGCCCTTCAACGTTTAATTCCAGTAGATTTAACAGAATCCAGCCTATATCTGCCGGATATATATTTCCTTGGAAAGCTAGCGATCCTCTCGGTTCCTGCTCCCCCTGTTCAGCCAGTCCCATTCAGCAACCCGGAAAGATTTCCCCTTTCTTCGGCGTGCCGCGAAAATAAATGCGTGATTCCTCTTCTCGCCTTCTTTCTCCGAGTCTCCCGCTCATCGGCTCCTCCGCTCCGGCCTCTGCCGCGGAAACGCTTCCTCGTATATCAGTTGACTATTCGCTTGTCTGGCTCAGATACGGTTGACGCCACCACGACGACGTCGACGACAACGACGACCCGCGGAAAATTCTCTTAAACTTTAAGATTCCATTAAGCCGCGTACACGGAACCTGTCGCCGGCAGACTCCGCCGCATTATCGAATTTATGAAACCAATAAGCGCCCAACCGACGGCCCCGCGACTCGTCCCGTCACCGGCATAATTTCCTCCGATAAAAAATTTGAAACTGCCGTTCACCTCGTCGTTGGATAACCCTGCTCCTTTACTCCGTTCCATCTCGCGAGCGCCGTACCGAGATAAATCCAGAGGGTACACGCCCTCGACGTTTCTCTCCAGCATCGCGAGAATCGCGTCGATTCGCGTACCGTGAAAATCGCGATATCGAGACCATTCTTCCGGGTATACGTCACGGAGCCGGAGCGTTTCGTATCGGACGACGACGACGGTCCCTTTCTTCTTGGCCATTTCGATTAAATCGTCCAGCTTCCCAGAGTTTCGTCGAGTTTCGTCGAGTTTCGTCGAGTTTCGTCGAGTTACATAGAATTTCGCCGAATTACATCGAGTTCCGCCGTGTTCGGAGCAAACGAACGCGGAGAAACAATAACGGGGGGAAGACGGTGATAAATAGTGGCGGGCCACGTCGGTGATTCATAATTAGATTTTAATCAGAACGAATCACCGGACACGGCAGTCGTGACTTACGGTATCGCCGATGCACTAATTCACGACGCATTAGCCCCACCGTGTTCTCCGTTCGCTTTAATGGCTTCTGCCGGTTGCTTCCTGCAGAGAAAGTCCTACGGTCGCGTCCAACCTCCGCCGACCACGTGCCTCTCTCGCTCCGTTTCTAGCCACGGGACCTTCGGAAAGGACAATTTCCACCGCGATGATTCTCTCTCGTGTCAATTTCGCCATCCACCAAGAATCACCTCCGGCATCTGGATCGGTCAATTATCGGCCATTTCCTCGTGTCCTCGATCGGTACGTACGTGTACCAGGGACTGCTAAATTTCTTCCTGCGTCACGACGGAATTTCGGATCCCTCGTGTCTGCGGGGTAACAAACAGCGCGTTTATTCGTCCTTAGTTTCCACTCATCGCGCGTTTCTCGTATTTACGAGCGCGCTCTCTTCTTCCCCTGTTATACTTATACGTGTGTATTTCTCGAGTGGTTGTAGCGGAATTCGTTTGAATATTTAAAGACTAGGGGAGACTAGGGGAGAGTTGAATTTCAGATTCGAACGCAGACGGTCACGAAGTTAAAGTCCCTTCCTGTTTTACGAGTTACGAGCCACCGTTGAAATCACGACTGCGAGTTAGTCGCGACGCCACGCCACGCGACGTTTGCACTTCCTCCGCTTTTCTCTTCGCGATTTTCTCACCCTCTCCCTCTCTCTCTCTTTCTCTCTCTCTCTCTCTCTGATATGCATAATTGAAGGCAAAACATATACGCGGCGTTAATTCGCGTGCCGATAATGCGACCGACCGCCGTCGCAGCGTCGCGCCGGTTTACCCCTTCGCGGGACGACTTTGTGCCCGGGACGCCATGGGAACGCTAGCCTAGAGTGCTAATAGAAGCGGTTTCGGAGTTTAGACCACTTACACGACCCTTCGACCCTCTCGATCCTTTCCAGGCTTCTCGTGGCTTACCGCTTATACTCTATCTCCCTTATCGCTAATTTCGTCTGCTCCTTAAGGAACCCGTTAGACCTTCCTCCCTCTTCGATTATTAGCTCTACCATTAAGCTTCTCTTCGACCCGCTACTCCTCGGATAAACGACGGAAAATGAAGCGAGCGAGAGGACCGTCGAAGTCGTCCATCTCCCATCGAGAAATGCTTCCAATCCGTATCCCGGCTCTACGCCCGTTCCACAGATCCGACCTCCAGGGTCGTATAAAAATTAAGGAAACTCGCTGTCGGATTAAGCGGCGGGTTAAACGCCGGCTCGTAAACGCGAGGATACGATTCACCGCGATACGGACGTACGGCGATCGTTAAGCCCAAAGCACCGCGTTAGCGTCGCGATTCTTTTACGAGGATGCGGCTGATAACGGGGCCACCCTGCTGAATCCGAGCTTTAAAGCTTCGAGCTACCACGGAGGAGACCAACGGGGATCTATTCGGTGTCTCGAATTTCTCGCTTAAGCGATCCGCTCCATCTTCCACCGATTGGACACCTGACGTCTACGCGCTAGTTAGACCCTTAATCGACATTACTAGTCCGAGGAAGACTAGTTCGGTGAATTTTCGGTGAATCCAAGTCGAGAACGAAGGGAACGTCCGCGAAACTAAAGAGAGGACTAGGTGCAATACGGTCCAATACGATGCCTAGATCCACGCTCGTAAAAAGGGACGTAAAGCCGCGCAAGAAGAAGGTTTGCTCGCGAGAACGATATGTCGTGATACGCCGAGAGAATATATGCGCACGTGTACGTGCATCGTTTGCTCCCTGACGTCTTTTTCCTACGGTACTCGCGCTTTTCCTGCACCAGGTGCTTCGAGTCTTTGCGTTTTAATTCCTGGCCGTGGAGAATACGCCCTTGTGGAACGCAACGATCACTCGACTCGTAACCTGTCATTCTCCGCGTTTCCCCTTTGCGTTTCACTCGCGAATAAATCCTCGACGTACACGCGACTCTGATTCCTCTCCGGTACAAATGCCTCGCTAATACGGCATGAAAATATTTTTATATCGCGTGGTTACGATCGCCTGTCGCTATTTCCGTCGTATACTCGATATTCTCGAGATACGAGGGCTCCATAAGCATCCATTCTCGAGACAATTTTTACGTCCCTTTCCCGTTTACGTCCCTGGGGCAGGGAACGACGAAAGGGACAGGAAAGGGACGCACTCGACGAATCGGCGAGGGGATATCTGGAAATCATCCAGAGCCCCAGAACTTTTCAAATTTCTGCATCGTCGCGAAGTTGGAGAGTGCATCGCGCGACTTCCTGGCGAAACTCGATATTTCTTTTTTCTTTCCTTCCTTTCACGCGACAGTCGCTGGAATTTCACGGCGAAATTGTCGCGAGTTTCGGCTACCTCCGTCGCGCTGACCACGGATCTCAGCTTCCAGGAGCGGATTTTATTTCTTCGATAGTCCGTCGAGGGATCGAGATCCCCGGCATGTCCTGGAAAACTTTAATTCGTTTATTAATTTAAACACGGGTAATACTCCCGCGCGAGCTAAAGTATAAAACGTATACGAAAAAATAACCAACGGTGATGGGAGTGTGAAACGTCAAAGGTGCCTCGAGATTATAAAGTAGTTTTCTTGTTTTTTGCAGGTAAGTCAGTTAGGCTAATGACGGATAAATTATTAATTAAAACCTGACAAACATCCCCGAGAAGGTTCCGACGATACCCGTGTTCCTCTAGCATCGATTTCCCGACGGTAAATTTTGCCCGTTTGCTCGAAACTCGCGAGGAAGCCTGCGTCTCGTAGAAGCTTGCTACTCGTAAACAGACGCGAGCGTTAATTCCGAGAACACGAATATCTAAACGGGAAATGGGTACCGGTACGTTCCGAGACTTGCCTGGTAATTTATAAAGATTAGTAAGTTGGTCCCCTTGATCCAACGATATCTTCGATGCTGCGAGTTTGAAGTTTATCCGAAGAACTCGAAAACCCGAAACGAGATACCTGCTTTGTTCACCGCGTGCTTAGTCCAGGGGAAAAGCACGGAGAAAGTTCCGAGAAGAAAGTCGAAAATATGGAAAGAAAGATAGGGAATGGCACGAGACTGAAGCACGTTCACGGGCTATTTGCTCAAAGGGGTCCTCCGAACAGGGACCTGAGAACCGCGAGTGCTTAAGGAAAGTACCAGCGTAATTGCTTTTCATTCGTCCGTTTCGCAGAGACTCGGTTTCTCGAGCACGCAGAAAACGATCTCGTCCCGACCTTCGATCCGCGGCAATTTCCTCGACCAAGTCTCCGCGAACGTGCATACTCGAAACGACATCTTCTCGAACGAGAGAACCACGAGGAACGACCTGCGTGGAGGATCGATGAGGAAAAATGGGAAGGTCTGTCGGTCAACCGGTGAGATTTCGCGAATAAATGAAAGCGAACGCGAAGTTTTGTTCTCGAATCCTTTTCGATCGCCGTGATGGTTCGATAGCCGAGCGATGCCAGCCATTCCTCGATCGGTGGCTACGTTTTCATGCCGGTAAAGCGACGCAACTGAATGGGCATTGTGCCGCGGATAACGACTGTACAGCCACGGAACTGGTCTGAAAGGAGAAGTATCGCATTGTCCTCGGTGACGAGACGCCTGCAGAGAAAGGGAACGAGAGGCAGAGACAGGTGGAGAGAAAGGAAGAGAGCATGGATAGCAAGAACAAGTGGCATTCGATGTCCCCGATGTACATCCTGGAACTTCATCGCCTCTTGCTTCTCCCTCGGTGTAAATGATTCTCGCGACGGAGTGACACTCGAATTCGACGTTTCCATTATTGGCTTGCTCGTCAGGATTCTTAGCTATCCACGTCGGTCGCATCCGCGAGAATAATTCGAGTATTTCCATCGAACCAGTAGCGAATCTTTTGTCCGACCCCAAGATTCGTCTGTCGTGTTAAAGTGATGGAACGTTAACCATAATTTATTACTACTTATCGAGACGAAGACAAATTTACCTATTAATCCGAGGACCACGTTAGTTTCTTCCTGTGAAAAGAATAAAATATTAAAATCTCGAGAGTGGCTGATACTGGAAATGTTTAAATCGTAGATGAAAGACGATAAACGTTATACAGGTTGGAGGAATTTTGAGAATAATCTTTCTCTTGTTAATTATAACTTATTTCCCGTAAATCCTGTTGAGAACAGAGGTGGATCTCTCAGTTCCATCTGTTAAGCAGGAAGCCACAAAACGTGCAATAAATTATTCGCCGAAGCTATGTCACTATCCTAACAAACTTGCCAAGAGATTTCTCGAGGAATCATCCGGCACACGTAGACACAAAGAGATATTTGTCATTGGTCATACTGTCCAACTTTCGCATACTAATTAACGTTAAACACGATTTACTCGTTGCTATTAATATAACAGATTGCAAATAAATCCATAGGTATGAAAGGAAACCCTGTTGAGTTAGTTTTACGTTATTCGTATTAGATGTTACTTGTTCCTCTTTTCATCTATAGATGCTGGGTTTTACGCGAACGGTTCTCGGTGAACGTATCTTTCACCAGAATTGAAGACTGTAAAACGGAGCTCGCGAATAGTTGGCCAAGTTGTGGAAATCGCGAGTTTGAGAAGGTCTGGTGTAACAGAAGCAAAGGCGAGATACGGGAAACGCAGCGAATCGGATGAAGCGGTTTCTCGCGGAAGGAATAACCGTTCCGTGGTTCTTTAATTCCTCCGCACTCGTCGACGATATCAAAATCAGAATTTACATAATTAAAGCCCGACGCCGCGGATTACGAGAAGTCTCCGCGGCCTTTCTCAACCGAACGACTGCGCCGGCATACCTCACCGCGAAACTTTTTTATTAAACAAGTTTCCGCGAAAATAGGTTGCCCCGCTCTCGAGGAACTAAGCCCGTCGTAAAAAGAACCTCGCCATCTTTCACGTCGCGCTGCGTTTGCACGCGATAAAGGTGCAAGACTAATTAAGAAATACGACACAGCCAAACTATCGATCACATTTGCAAGTTCTTATAGCCCTTGATCCAGGTGTCCGGCGAACCAACGAGTTTCGCGCGAGAACGATCGCATGCACATTTCCTTCCTTTTTCTTCCTTTTCCTCTCTCCTCCTTCATCTTCTTCTTCTTCTTCCGTTGGGTGTAGATCGTTCGCTCTAGAGCTCCCATCGATCAATGTGGTTCCTGGATTTGTCGTCTTCTGAGAAAAACCAAAAATATCCGTGAGAAAAACAAAAATAGTTTATAACAATAACAGTACTACGTATCGAAAGCATCGAAAGTGTTAAAAAGCAAGTTCGCGATGATTGCGTAGCGAGACGGATATAAGTATAGTTGTTCATGAAGGTTGACAACGAATGCGTTAAATATAACGAGCGACGCATCCAGCGATGACAAGAACACGATAGTAAGACAAAAGGCAGTCTGGTATTGCGTTGCACAACCAAGTGTGTGATTTGCAATTGTCTTCTCGAATGTACAAGGTGTCCCATTTGAACAAACCTGGTTTTCTTTAGTGGAACTGTATATTCTTTTCACGTAAACGGATAATGCATTTCGGGGTGAATTCATTGACCTATACTACTTTGGTCTTTGATAGTCGTTCACCGTCGTTTTACACTTACATTTATCGGAGATATGGACCGTGGTGGCGCTAGTGAGTTAAATGGAAAATCGTCTTAAAGCTGCCATAAGCAACAAAAATTATACCCAAACTTCCTGTGGTATAATTACCAGTACCTGCTACTAATACTTTTAGGATTCACCGATGCTACATATTTAAAACAAATCATTGAATTATTATCCAATTTCACTCGTACAATTTAGTCAATCCCTTCTTACTATACTCGTAAATGTTGGAATACTTTTATGCACGAGTGAAGACACGAATATTCGACGTGTCAAGCTACGCCAATGTCGAATCCGTCTTCTTTCGCTAATATGGCTAAATTATAACCCGGGGATCACGTCGTGCGTTGATCGACGATATCCCCACGCCTTTACTCGATCGTCGACTACGCGGGATAAAGCTTTCTCGCTGAATTTATCATTCGCGATCGCCTTTGCTCCCTGTCCGTGGGAAAATGTACGACGAGGTGGCAGGAATAGTTTCAAAGAATCTCCATCTGCTACATCGGCAAGTGTTCCTCCACCTTCGTCCATGTTTCGTCTACTGTCGTGTAACCGCGCATTTACCCGGTTAAATCGGTACACCTTATTCGTAGCAATCGATGAAACGCCTTTGCGATTTTCTCTTTCAAGCTTCGACCGTTCCCGATCGATGCCGATGTCGCGACGCCTCTTGTCGAAAAATCTCGTAGCGAAAATTCGCCGAATAGAGAGCTACGAAGGAAGTAGAAACGAGTATCGTAAAGATTCTTGCGTCTTACGACTCGAAGAAGTCGAATCACCCTCTAAATAAAATCGCGATTTTGACCCCGGTATTTTCTTTCTCCTTCGTGCTGCCGTACTTCCGAAACAAAATCAATTCTCCCCGATCCAACTACTTCCCGTCGAAATTTCGCCAATCTCTTCGGCGAGAGTGGAACTTTCAGCATCGGTCATACATAATTCAGTAAGATCTTTGGCGGTCGCGAGGAGAACGGCGGAAGCAGCAGGACGAGGAGGATAAGGGTGAAGGGAGAACGAAACGACGTGTTTTCTCGCGAAGCGAGCTAAAAGCAGCAACAACTGGCTAGAATCGCGTATCGTTTCGCAACGAACGGGTGCAACGATGCCGAGGAAGATATCGACTTGGAGCACTTTCGTCTCCGAGCGACTCTCTCGAGGACGTGCCGCCGGGGCGGGGCTGGAGTTTAAAACATTTCCATGAAAGAATTCCGCAAAGAACGGCGCGGGGTAAAGAAGGTATCCCGAAGCGTTTCCTAAGACGTCTCCGAAGGCAGAGAATCGCGTGGCAACGTTTAACGCAAACGTTTCTCCATCGTCCAACCGGGAAACCTAAATTTCCCAACGCCGCGGAGGAAAGATGTCACATCGATCTCGCCATTTCCCACTCGTCGTCCATTCTTTCAGAAAAGGAGATATAATATCGTCCCGTCTCGATAACTCCGGGATGAAAGACCGTGGTACAAAGATGGAGGAGAGAAGCGGACGGAAAATCCGTGAGAAGCGAGCGATGGCTTAATTCGCGCGACGCGTATTCGCGCGATGTTTACCGTGGTCTTCTCGTCGCAAAGACTTCCAGGCGCAGCCGTTCCGTCGTAGTCCTTTATCAGAATCGATCCCGCGGGTGCGTTTTTTCGTGGCTCTCGGAGCGTGGCTTGATTTTTACGCGCCATAGGAGGAAGTAAGCAAGAAGAAGCTTCCGGATGGTAAGGAGCCACGTGTGGCCTCGTAATTTTCCTTCAGCTTCCCAGGGACGCTTTTGATCGCCCTCCATTGTCTTCCTTCCGTCGCCCGCGCTATTTTTCCTTGACCCTTTCTCCGGCGAACGCGAACCGAAACTATTATCCCGGAGGAAGGAAACGTCGAGTCGCCGGAAAGTCGTTCCACCGCGTCGACGTGGTACAACGTTTCGCGCTGACCTTATTCGATTTTAATGCAGCGGGATGCGTTCGCGGGCACGGTGGTTAGAATTTAGGAGGTCGACTCGAAGAAATCGAGGGAAGAGCACGTTCGAGCAAGATGTTCGACGAGATATAATTCTCGGAGCGAGGAAAGTCGAGTAGCGAAGCGTTAAACGAGCGTATAATTCCAAGACGTCGAAAAATCCTGCCAGCAGCCAAGACGGTTTAAACTGGATCTCCGAGCACCGATTAAATAATTCTCCCGCTTCGATGGCCCGGCAAAGGCTTCGCCTGTTAATTCCGCTGTTCGTGGTACGAACCGAGGGTACACCGCGATACTGAGTGAGAAGAAACCAAGCGCGACTCTTGACAATAGCGAGTCGTTCTCTCGATAGACGTCTACCGGCCGAGACCTGCAGGTTGGCGAACGTTAATACTTCGTTAACCTCCAGACTCGAAACTATTACCGCTTTTCAGCAACCACCGTCGCGATACGCTCTCCTCTTTCCACGGCGACGAAATATTTACGGCGCTGGAGGAACGGGGCTGCAACTTCGTTCCGAGAATGGCCGACGCGACCGCGATTTACCCTTGTCGTTCACGAGCGGAGAATCGCCCTGGGAATCGCTCTTCGCGCGTTCCCGCGAGCGCGTAAGAAAGCGAAAACAACTCGACGGGAAACAATGTCCCGTGTTTACCACGGCACTTCCGCCGAGTCGCAAAAACATGGCCGCTTCGTCGAATTAACTTTCGCGACTCGCCACCAGCCATCGTTTACCTCGATTAGCATTCTTCGAATACCAGCAGGCAATCCTGGAAAACGCCGCGACGCTTCACGCGCGTATCCTCTTCGGTTCTGACCAGTTTCGTGGTTCTTCGACGGAACGAGCGCGACGAGAGGACGCGATTAAATAACGGGGAACGATGCCATGTTCTTGGCGAAGATTAAACGACTGTACTCCATTCCCGTAATTTCATTCTGTCCCGTCGATGACTGTCGCTGATCAGCGGACACGAGAATGACTCGACGATATAAAATTATCCTCGAAATTGACCGACGACGAGTCGCAAATTAATCGTCTCGGCGGAAAGACGAGATTAATAAAGGATTCCGTAGTGGGAGGAAGCAACATCGGAGATCCAGATTTAATTTCATTTTTCGTAATTCGAATAGCCGTTGTACTCCATTCGTGTCCAAGAGTTCCTCCAGAAGCCTGTTTCCTTAATTCGAACCTTTGTATCCCGATTTAGCTCCGACCGAATGAAAGGGAGAGAAGATGGCCGTTACCGTTAATCGTTGCCGCTTCCTGCTAGTCCCCTTGGTGAAATTAATTCCACAACCGGGGACACGAAACCCCGCTGTGCAGCTCTCGCGGTTTAAACGGCGACATAAATTATTATCGCCTTCCGAGGGATTTTTCGGATTTATCTTCGTCCCTCGGCGGCTCATCCATGCTCTCTATCTCGCGATAAACGCGTACTCGTATCGGCCAGACGGAACCGACGTTCGTTGAAAGCTGGTGAAATCTGCATAGCGATTTCAGCGAGATATTTCTTGCACAGGATTCTTCGATCAGACATCGGCAGCGAGGAACCAATCAAGCTCAACGAGCAGATAAAACGGCTCGCCAGTGGAAAGGGAGCTTTGTAATAATCGTTAGCAGCCTTCTTGTTACCGGAATTAATTCAATTGGCCGAACCGTTGGTCGTTGTATCAGCGGATTTTCGACCGATTCGAATAACAGGGCTTATCTTTGTATCGTAGTTGTAAACCCGCTGATTGCCGCGTGCCAAATTACATCAACCGTTCCTCGTTCGCTGTTATTTGCCGGAAAAATGGCACAGCCGAATACACGTCCCTCAACACCGACTCGGCAATATGGAGGTTCCTCGGACGTGGAAGATTCGCGAAATTGCTCGAAATTTCTCCAAGTCTCTTCGAAGAATGTACACGCGTTGGAAAATTTTTCAGAATTCGCAAGCATCTCCGCGTTCACGCGTAGAATTTCATCGCGAAATAACGCGTGGCAGTTCCAGCGTGATCGAGATAGTTAAAATATCTTCGATACGCTAATTGGCTCGGCAATCTTTTTTTCCGGCAGAATCGATGGATTTCGGAATTGGTTCGTTCGAATTCCAATTACACACCACAGATGGTGCCTTCCAGCTGGAGATCAATGGTCGCGAACGGGCTTCTTTTTTCGTGGTAATTAAATCGACCGCGCTTTACTTTCCTCAATCTGGCGAGTTAATAATTCTCGTTCGGCAACTATCGGGAAATCGCCGTGCAACTTAATGAAATTAAATTTCCCGGGATCACCGGGCTTTTTCTTCAAATTCGCTCGCCTTGCTCGGCCAGCATCGCGGAAGAACGAGACAGCAGGGAAGAGAGAAACGTTTCACGGAAAATCTAATTTAGTTTTTGTCGTCGCAGTCGGGAATGCAGCAATGGTTCGCAGCTTTTCCCTTTCCGAATAACGGTTTAATAATTCCTTCGTTAAAACGGTACTTTTGTTAATGGCTGCCACGACAAGAATGGAAAATAATTTCCCGACCTTTCGGTTGTCGAAAAATTTCCACGCGAAGAGCGGTAAACGATACGCGAGATCGGGAAGAAGCTCCGGAAGCTCGGTCACGAATTGTCCTGAATTTTCTCGAGCAAAGTGCAATTTACGAATAATTTTGTCCACTTTCGATCGCGTATTTCCAAATCGGTAGTTCTTTCGCGAAGCGCCATTCTTTCTTTTCGTAAGAGCGCGTTACCTGTGCTTGCATACTCCGAGGTACCATCGCTGATAAATCGTCTTTCGCGCCTTTGCACAAAATTCTATTTCTAACCAGACTTCCAGCTCGGTAACCTCTCCACAGCTCCGTGCATTGAAAAATTCTTGCCTATTCTTCGTCTCCTCTCCGTGCTCTACTCGTTTCTAAAATCACGTCTGTTCGAGAAAGGTTCGCGCCTCGGCGCGTCTATGCGTCCCGCACGAGCAATAATAAAATAATAAAAAAATGAAAAAATAAAAGAAGAAAAAGAAATAAAAATTAGAAATAAAAACCACGTCTGATCGCGCGCTACGGACGACTACGTTTCTTCCCTTATTCGTTACCCGAACGAACCGTTTCGGGGCAACTGGAGAAAACGATTCGACAAGCCGAAAGTGCACTCGAATTACCGTGGTAAATTGGTGGCATTGAAAATTCCGTGGAGCGAGGAACGGGAATATCGGGTACCCGTTGCAGAGGGTGGATTTCTGGCTGCGAAAATTCCGATGACCTCAAGACTCGAGGTTCGCGGAAGGGAAGAAAGAGCAAGGAAGAAGGGCGCGATACGAAAATTCAGGGGATAGTCCGAGTCCAGCCTCAATCACGGCGTCGCGACGCGTCGTATGAGAAAGCAGAATTTAAGTTGGCCCGTGCGGTTGCCGGCACGAACTGCACCGACGAGAGAAGATCTCGCTTGTGCATTCTATCCGTGTTCGGCCGCGTCTCGATCGAGGAATCGAATTCCGGTTAGACGGTCGACCCCTCGAGCGCGACATCTCCGTCTCTGGTGTCGGCAGAGGCTCCGTTGAAAAGCCCATCAGCCAGCGCCGCGTCGCTTTCAACCATGATCTCGCAGTCCCTGCTACTTTGTCGAATAGACCGGAGGGAAGTCCATCGTGCTGATTCGCGGCGCATATTGATTCGAAAGGTTTCTTCCTCGTGTGTACTCTCCCTCGCCATCCTCCCCATCCAAGCCTTCCCTCCTCGCCCCTTCCTCTATTTCTCTAGCTCGCGCCTCGCTGCCTTTCGTCTCGGCTAAGTCGTGATTAGATCGCAGATGCTCCCTCTTTCGTTACTCCATTCTGCTCGCCAACTCCTCGCGCTCCCGAGAGTAAGTGCTTCTCCAGATTTCTCTATTTTCTCCTCTTTCTCTTTCCTTTCTCCTTTTTTCTTCCCCGTCAACCTTCGGTGATTCGACTATCCGGATAACGTTTCGAAAATTTTCTCCGTACTCGATATTTGGATCCTCGAATGCTTTGTTTCACCATTGTCACGGCGATTTTGTCGAAAGATTAGAAATCGTTTGATCTCGTTGTTAACGAGAAAGTTTTCGCCTCGAATCATTCTTTTGCCACACTCGCTGCCAAAATTTCTCGCTATCGCCTCTCCTTCGCCGCTCGCGTAACACGCTCGTGGAAGATGGAGGCTATTCGGCCTGGAATAACCGAGCCCCTTTCAGGCTCTAGTTTAAATGATAATGGGCAAGGCACACCGGGGACACTTAAATCCTCCCTTCTGCTTTCCATAAATAATTGGAGGTGGAAATGGAGCGGATTCTCCGGTGTATTAGCCGACGCTCCGCCAGCCGGAATAGAGTTTCGTTTTCCGATTGCGATCCGATAGAGGCTGCTTGGCTTCTTCACGGCTTCCCCTGAATAATTAAAACGTCTCTGAATTACGTAACGCGACTCATCACCTATCGAGACGCAACCCTGGTCGATAGGACGGAAATCGAGTCGCCAACGCGAAATCGCGACTTTCGTTTGCGCATTCTCGAGGTCGTTGCGAGTTTCGCGTGAAATCGCTGCGTTTTTCATCCGAGATCGGGAGACGTCGAAGATCCGTTGGATAGCGCGTATGTAAATGGCAGACTTGGAGCAGCGATCGCTATCGAGCGTCTCAGGCGTCTCGACACTGGCGTAACTACGAGGCAACGGAAACTGGTAACAAAAGTAAACGCGACAACGCGTCAACGGTGTACCTAGCTGTTCGTCTTCCGTGTTTCGAGAAGATCGGTGGAAGCAAGGGCTGGAAATCGGGACAGGATTAGGAGAAAAGCTCGCTACTCCTTCGGACGAGTCTCGTGTCGGAACGTGTTTCGGAGTTAGACAGTCGGGGTTTTGGCTCGACGTTGTTGATGCTGATGCCGATGCCGATGTTGTTGTTCCTGTTGTAGTTGTCGTGGATATGCTTGAGGCTCGTCCGTCTCGTGTTACAAGCACGGGATACACTCTGGTCGATCCTCCCAGGCACATAAGGTACACAGCGGGCCAGCCTCGGTGCTCATTCAGGATTTAATTGGTATCAGTTACGCCTTAACCATGTTGCGGATACCGGCATACGTTGCACTTCCTACGCTCTTATTAGACATTCGAATTAATTGCCTTTGAGAAAGGCTTACCCTATCCATTTTCGCATAGTTCGAGATCCAGTCGCGCTGGCCTTCCACCGAGTTTTTGCGGAATCGGGCCGTAGTTTTTACCGGTTTTCAGCCGAGATGGTTGATCGAAATGGTTGCTCTTAACTCGACTCGAGGCTCGCAGTTCGGACTATGCACCGAGCGATATTCGTCGGAAATCGATTAATCCGATCTTCATCGACTCGCGAGAGTCTGCGAAGCGCGTTACCTTTTCTCCTTTATCGCCTGTTCATCCCCTATCGCGCGTTGGCCTCCAGGACATTTGCTCGTCGAGAGGAAATTCCTTTCGCTCATCGATTACGCGAAACGGACAGTTTGGTCGGAGTCGTTAAGCCCAGAAACGATCGATCGGACGAAAGGCGCGATTTCACGGGACGGGAATCGTTTCGTTCCCCTTTTTCCGTTTCTCTCGAGACCTCGCGACGTCGGAGATTTTCCGAAATTCCCGGAAATTCGGAGGGAGGTTTCCACGAATAACGTTTCATCGCGACTTGCTCGAGTCGCAGAGCTCGACGTCGACAGCTTTCGCTTCGGATCGAGAGTCGCACAGTCGTAGGTAAGTTTTCCAAGTGGCGTAACTCGCGACGACGCGTTTGGCTCGTGTGCCACGCGGTGCCGAGTCGAAGCGCAAAGACGTTAATCGAAGCGGAGCATCGACGAGGCCGATGGCGAGGCTGATAAGAGGAACAGGCTGCTTGATTTAGACGCGTGGCAACTGCTGACGTCACTGTCTGCCTATCCACCGGTAATTATTTGTCGGTGATATCGGGGGTACAAGATCTTCGAGCTCTTCGACGCGCGCACCTTTCTTTCCCCTCTCTCTCTCTCTCTCTCTCTCCCATCTCTCCTTCCATCCTTTCTTCCATCGCTTCTTTTTTCCTCTCGACTTCTGCCCTCCGCCAACTCGGTGAATAATGAATCCCCAAGATCGATGGTAACAACTTTGCTTTTCTTTCCTGCGGGCGATCCTGCTAGCGGCACGCCATCCGCAGGAATATTACCCTTCGGAGTGGGATTACTGTTCCGTGGGAAATATATGACGTCACGGGGGAAACTATCAAATCGGCAAAGTTGGCGCATTCGAAAGGAGACGGGAAAATTGAACGCTTTTAATTGTCTCGCTTCCGGTCGGTCGACCGACCACCCACCCGCGTATCTTCCCGTCTCGTTGTTTCGCTTCGCCGATGGCCGCAGAAACCTCTCCTCGTCGTTCGAGAAGTTAGATGAAATTTTTCCGGCAAAAAGAACCGCGTCTATTTCTCTTATTTACCGTTTCACCGTAAACGTCCGACGATACTCCAACGGCCGTGCTTTTTCATTCGTGGACGGCTTCTCGTGGAGTAGTCAAAAGCCGCTTCCATTGTCCCCGTTTCCAGTTCCGGCGAGAGCTCGCCGAACAATACTCTCCGAAGAAGCGTGTCGCGTAATTTTAATTGATAATTCTTTCTTCGCTACCCTCGTCCCGTGCTTCTTCTTTCCTTCGCTGCCCCTTTCGCCCTACCCTCCGTTCTTCCTCCGTCTCGAACGGGTCCTCGTGCCTCTCGTCACCCTCTAACCTCGGTCCGCTGCTGAATAACGAATCTTCCAGCAGGCCGGTAACAATTTCGCTCTGCTCGCCTCGCAGCATCTCGCCGGGTTCGACTTTGCTCCACTTTGTTCCACTTTGTTCCACTTCGCCTCGCGTTCGCACCGACTACACCCTAACTCCAAACTGCCATTTACACGTTTCCCATACACGCCCGAGCAACCGGCAAAAGATCACTCTTCGTCGCGTCTTCGTTCTTCACCGGACTCGCGAAACGCATCCAGGATTACTTTTCTTCTCCACGGTCGTCTTCGTTCCACGATCAAAGGGAACAGCAGCTTCGTTTCTACTTTAGACCCTCGAAACGAGGTTAGTCGCATCGATGACGCGATTTCCGGGATATCGCGAGGATACGTATACGGCATATTCGGAAAGTAATACGCCACTGTTTTGGATTATCCGACGTAGCGGCAACGGGATTTGCCCGGAGTACCCGTGTACCTGCATCGACGTTTGCGCGAGCTCGCCGAGGAGGACCCGAAGGGGATTTCAAGATGTTATTCGAAGACGTCGTTCTTCGACCTCCCTGGATAGCCGCGTAATCTTCGTGTTTCACGATCCGTTCCTCGCTGCAATAAGAGGCTTCCTTCGGATTAAGAATCTTAAGAGGACTCGACTTTAAACGCTCTCGGTGTCGACCGAGACGCATTAATACCAGGTGGAAAGTGGGACACTCGTCTGCCACCCGCGATCGCCTTTAACCTTATCTTCGTCCCTTTCCAGTTTTATCTTCTTTGAAATCTCTCCTCTCGCGTCCAAAAGTCGACAAGTTCCCGCGTTATTCGAATCTCATTCGGATCTTCAAACTACTTCGACATTCGACTCGTGGACCTAACGAGTCCACGTTAATAAGACATCTGAACCTAATCGAGGACTCGACAGGTTGAAAAGCCAGCGAGACCAGGGACTCGCCTTCTTTCCCGACCTCTTTGCTCGCGATTCTCGCTCTCCTTTACCCGAAACTGCCTATTCGGAATTAGGGAACAAGATTTCTTGCTCAACACAACGATAAGTATGAGCTGAACCACGCGTGAAATTCCAAGTAAATAAATTCGCGGAACTTAGCAATCGGTAAGCAATTTTCTTCCGGCATCTATCAGATATTTCTTCCGTATTGGACAAGATGCAGTGTAACGCAGATAATTAACGCGTATTTGCGATAATTCTCGTCGAAACGAACAATTTCAATGGATCCCGTTGGCCGTAGTCGCGATCCAAACCGCGTTTTCGCGCTACAGGCTAGCATTATACGTTCCCTCGAAAATGTCAAGAGACTCGCGCCGCCATTCTCTCTTCGCGACGCTCCCCGAGGAACAGGGATCGGTTGCAAGATTTCTCCAGAGTGTAAATATTCATTTTAACGATGGACTCGCCCGCTCGCAGTCGCGAGTTGACGCTCGAGGAACGAAACCTTCCAAAATTTTCCGCGCCAGCGATTTCTTTCGGAACGGAGGGAGACAGAGAAAGAGGGAAAGATGTCTCGATGGTACGCGTTTGAAAATAGGAATCTCGCGCGTTCGTGTCCCGAGCTAATCCTAAACCGTATCTTAAAATGGCGATGGAACAACTGTAAAGCACGCGGTGCAACGTTTAGCGAGATACTCGTGTTCGGATGGCGAACAACGCAAAGGTATAACCGCAAATCCCTGTATAGCTCTCGCTCGTTACATCGGAAAGCATTTTCACGATGAAGGGATTGGAAAATCGGTCAGGCAAACACGGGAGAACGCGAACGCTCGCGTCACGCATAGCCGTACGAACTCGTTCGCATTAATCGTTTAACGAGTATTTGTCTTGTAATAAAACTCGCTGCGGTCCGAGTAACAATTGTACGAATATGAACTAAAGCCGATACTGTTTGACTATCGTTTGCCTGCCTCGTAACCGCGTTTACTATCGGTAATCATTGCCTAACGAAACGGTTACTAGGTACACGGGCGCAGAGTTAGATCAAATTTACCGACCAGCGCGGATGCAATTGCCCGCTGCGGAAAGAACGTTTACGCCTTGTTTTCCAGTTTTCGTTCGCATAAGGTGTTACGCAAACAAGCGGAAGCGTGCAAAGCATGAATCGGCAATGGCGGAAGTTGGCGAGCGAGCGAAACCAGCGCGAAACTCCGACTCGGAAGGAACGCCGATCGCTTTTAAATTTTCATTCCGATTCCGATGGTCGAGAATACTGACGAATGCTCGGATGGTCGCGTTTGCTTATCTTGCCCGACGACATTTGCATTTGTTTTTGGCTTCGAGTTACCACCGTGACAATAGCCGCTGCGACTCTTGCTACCTACCGAACTTTCAGACCCGAAAGACGAGAACGGCGAGAGCATTAGCGTAATTGTCCTCGAAACGAGAAAGCGAAGGTGGGCGAAAATAAAGAAGGTAGGCAGAAGGGTGGAGAGAAGGGGGAAGTGGAGGGCAGCGAAAAATAGAGCTCTTACCTGAGTCCGTGCCGCCCACCTTCCCTCCAACTTTCGCTTTTTATTCGCAATTTTTCAACCTACGTTTTCATCGTTTCGCGATATACCCGGCCAACCGCTTAGTTTATTTCTCTCTACCTTCCTCCCTGCCAAAGTCTCCTCTCCCGTCGTTCCTCTTCGGTAAAATTGAATCGAGTTTTACCTTCCGCCAGCTGTTTTATTAGCGAGTAAATTTTTTACGTTCGCGGCTTGGCAAAGCCGGCTGAATAAATATTTGACAAGCTTTCCGTCCACAGTCGGATAAAAAACGGTTTCGCTGTTTAATTTAATTTAGCAAATATCGCGCAGACGAAGAGTGAAGTTTCAATTTTCTGCGGCATCCTTCTCGCGCACGCGTGCGCGACACTCGATCAACCGTGGGTCCAAGAAAATCGAGTTTCCCCGCTTTTACGATTTTTCCGTCTCGACATTCTCTGCGAATAACGCGATACTCGAACGTTGCGCGACGCTCGGCGTCGCGGGGCTCGTCCCTCCGCTTGCATTAATACCGTGGCGTTAGCCGGATAGTTAATTGCACCCCGGTGGACGAAGGCAAACGCGAATATAAAATCGCCGCTTGCCTCGTGTTTCAGGATCATCCGTCCCTGGAAAAACCTCAGAATACGGCCAGAAGTAATGCTAAAAAATTACGTCTGCAAAAATTACCCGATTTATATCGCCGCGTTCCCGTTTTACTGTCCGTCCGGCCCGGAATTAAAGATAGAACGCGAGGTAAAAATTTTACCATTCGACCTGCTCCCCCGACGGTTCCGCCGTAACGTTTTCCGTGACTCGAGGTTATCCCATGCGACGACAAATTGCACGCGACGTTCGCCGCTCGTGTACGGACGAAAATCGTAAACGGTGATTCGAACGGTTCGGCTGGCACGAACTGCAAACGAGCAAAACGTTCGAAAAGCCATTCTCCCGGGGAAATCATCGTCAACGCGAACGCTTAAACAAATATCCCTGGGGTCCGGGATAGTTCGAGACCGTGGTAACCCTGAACGGGCCGCGCCAAGTCCAGCAGTCGAGGAAAAGAGCTTAAAAAGCTGAAAGTTTCCACCTCTTTCGCGGTCCAACTTTTCTACCGCCTCTCTCTATTTCCTCTCCTTTTAGTGTCATTTTTTCCTTGCTATTCCTCGTTAGTCCTCGCTATCTCTTTTGCCTTCCAGTTCTGTTTTCTCCGTTACGTTCCCCCAGCTCCGTGCGCAACTGGAAATATTCGCTTAAGAGGCGCCGCGTTATTTTCGTAGCCGGGTCAAGGCACGAGCGAGAATTTAATCTTCTTTCTCTTGCGCTTTACCGAATTTTCAAGTTCGACGAGACGTCGCTGCGACAACGCCAATCTCGACGACGTCCCAGGATTCTTTAGTCGTTCGTTAATCGTATCGTGCCACGAGACGCGATGAAATTCTACAGAAACTGTGAAATTCTAGCATACTCTGTTCTCCTCTCGGGTTCTCGCCGAAATTTTTACCCCAACCGGCACTCCACCGTGTCCTAGAAATCAACGTGGAGATAAAACAGCGACAGCTATCGAAGTTATACCGCGAGTTGTCCGGATGGACGTTCCGCGCAATCCGTAACTGGAATTTTAACGCAAATTGTGAGGCAAATTGTAACGCGAATGGTAGCGTAAACGCGAACGCGAACGCTCAGAGGTCTCTTTGTTCCATCATCGGCATAGTCGTGGCGGGAAACGCGTTGCGGTCCAAACTTCGATTAAATGGACCGCAACTTGTCATTTTTCGATCGTCGATTAGCCCCGGACTTTCATTGTTCGCCGTTTCAATTACACGCTGCATTAGCTTCGACAACGCGTGCGCGTATTTCCGGAAATCTCGCAGGGGCACGGGAAAACCCGAGACTGGAAAAAGTTAATTAAAAACTTTCGTATTTTTACGCCACTACTTATCCTCCCCCGCTGCACATTCGGCGCAACATTTTCACCGGAAGTACCGAAAATCTCCGTGTAACGAAATTACGCGGAGAAGAGCCGAAATGGCCTCTTTTTACCCATAACTCGTCATCGCCACCCTCTCCAGCTGCGTACCTCGTTATCCCATAATTTCTATCCGTTCGTTAACACTTCCCCCCGAAAGCCACGGTAGCCGTACGAATTTCGTCCGATCTTCGCCTCGTTTTCATCCCCGAAATACGAGATGCGACGCGCGAGCGTGTTTGCGAGATCGGTTGGACGATTACGACGCGTTTACCGGTCGCGCGTCCGTCTACCCCGGTCTCGAAGAACTAAACTCGCGAGGAATGGATGGGGAGCATAATCTTTGTTTTCTCGGTTTCCCGATCGAGGCCGGAAGAAATAAAGTTTCGCGAGATAAAAGTTTCCTTTCGGGTGTCAGGGAGAAGAGGCGCGGGTAGAAAAGAGGATAGAGGCGGGCTAAGAGAGGGTGCAGGGGTGAGTGGAATGAAAAATACACGGTGGCGGAGTTGCCGGGTACGCGTGCACACACATAGCCGAGCCGGTGCTCCGACTAAACAACCTCGGGGTATAGATTTATAGATGGACGATACCCGCTGGGAAATCAGCATCGTCTGCGCTTTCAGCGACGCCGAGCCGTTGCTGAAAATGAAAAAGCACCAACTTTTCAAGTTTTCATTGCCAGCCCGAAGGGTTCCTCTGCTACTACTACCGTCGCTGCTACTCGTTGCTTTATGGTGTCGGGGATTTTTCCGAACCGATGGATCGTTTAAACAATACACCCCTGTGACGCGACGGGCTTCCGCCAACCTCGTCTCTCGTCTCGACCTTCTCCACCTCCCCGACCTACCAACTTCCTAGGGTCCTCCGAGATTCCTTTAACTTTTTTCATTCGGACCCATGCGGAAGGTCGACCGTATCGACGCGGAATCGAAACACCGTCTGAAAAGTTTCGCGATACCGACTACTCGAGATCGAACCGCTTTCGTCTACCTTCGTCGTGTCCCCGCCACTGATTATTTATCCATCAAATTTCCTTCACACCGACACGCTCTACCCCTTTACCTCTATCGTATATTTTTCCCCGTGTTTTAATGGCTCGTTATCCGTCCGTTTCTGTTTCAGTGCACCGGAGCAACGTCCGGGGACTTTTCGGAGCGTGTGGCAGCCCTTTTACACACCTCTACCACTCAAGACGACTGCTAGTCCTCGTCGAGATTCCTTCGAGCTGTTCTACTTTCCCGCAGTCGAGAAGCCGATGGAGAAGCTAGAGAAAGCCGTAGCTCCGCGTCACGACACTCGCGGCCGGTTCGCGATTTTCGAACCGACTCGTGAGCCTCGTCGCGCCGCGAGTTATCGACCCCGCGATCGAGGTTCACGCTCGTTTCGCGTGGTAATGACTTCGAATGCCGCGTTAACGCTTACACGTGTAAACCGTCTGCACGCGTTTCCGTAATTAGCCACGGACTCTTTTTCGCGAAACGCTTTACCGATCGTTTTTTCCTTCCCTTTCTTCTCTCCGCCGGCGCGAAAATTTCCCTATTACAGCCTCGCTTCGCCTCGAGAACCGTGAAATCCGTTCCCGTTCGAGAGACCTCTTTTCTCCCGGATCAGGCCTTAAAACGCGACGCGCTTATCGCGAAAAAACCCCTGTGCCGGCTAATAGAGCGACGGCGCTCTTTGAAGCGCCAGAACTTTCTTCTACCTTTTGTCCCTTAATTATCTCGGCGTGGAAGATCAATGCTGGAAGGGTGGACGAAACAAAAGCGCTCGGAATGCAAGCCCCGTAGCCGAGATTCCTGGATCGCCGAGGCCGGGCGCAGGCTCGTTAGAAGCCGTTTGTTACTTTTCCGCCGTATAATTATATTTCCACGCTTCCGGCTTTAATTTCTCGCGCAACTTTCCAGGAGCTTCCGCTTTCGGCGTCGGCTCGAAAAAAACGCGCCGACTTGTTTAAGTTGCCCGAGGCTGATCGGAGAGAACGGAAGCGAGCGGAATTTTCGTTGACGGATCCGACCGGACGAGAAAGCTGCTTTCCTCGCTTCGATAAATTCCAAGTATCCCGTAAATTGGATAATCTCGCGATTAGCGACCCCGCGAGTCGATCTGATCACGACGTCGGTCTACGCTTTGGTCTTTCGGGGACCCCTCGAAAGCGCAACGCTCGACGCTGGACGGGAAACGCGATCGGTGCCCGATGGGAGGGAGGAACGTAAACGAGAAGAGGAAGGAAAAAGGTAAACGGGAAAGAAAATTCGGGAGGTCGACACTGGAGGAATAAAGCAGTAGCGATGGTTGGCAGGAAGGAGGTAGCCGTGAGGTTCGCGGAGAACTGGAGCAAACGAGTGGCACGTAGATAAGCTCGGAAAGCTGTCGCACCGGAGGGTGAAAGAAAGCAAAGGAAATAAAACTAGATGGAAGGGAAAAAGACAGCGGGAGAAGACGGAAGATCGGAAAAACGGGGAAATAGCAGCGCTGTAACTTAGGTGACAACGGCAAGGCCAGACTCGGAATCGTCGTGTAACGTTCCGGAAGTAGCGTTTCGCGGTGACGTTTACGAGGAGGAAGCGAGTAAAAGGCGAAACTCTTCGACGGTCGATGAAACGTCGCGACGAGTTATTCGCTTTCGGAAAAAAATCGCCTCGGAGATTTACGGACACCGTGGCAAAACGGGACAACAGCACGGTGATTCGCGGAAATTAATCGCGTTGCAGGAAAATCGTATCGTTTTATCGGTCGCTTCGCACGCGTCGCTCTGTCTCTCCGCGTCGCGAGAAATGGCGTCCATTGCGGAAAAAAGAGCGGAAAATCAGCGCGCGCACCGCGTTTAATCGCGCGAATTAATCGTTACGTTTCACCGAGCAACTTTTTGTTCTTCTCACCCGCAAACGTGTTTACCGCGCGTGTGTCGCGATAACTCGCGAATCAGCTGGCCCCGCAAGCCGATCTTCGATACGCTTCGCATCATCGCCGATGACTTTTGAAATATCTACCGCGCGATCGAACGCCGGGCGTTTAAAATATTCGGGAAATAAACTGGGAGAACAATGCGCGAAGGACTTGGTTGGCAAACGACCGCGAGTATTTCGGAATTTTTATATTTTTCCTGCCATCGTCGTCCGCGAGCGCGATAATGGAGCACGCGTGCGAAAGAGTCGGTAGAGTTGATAATTTACGATACGAGGTGCGGACAGTGCGGAAAAGTACCGTAACCGTGCTTAAAACGGAGCTGTAAACGGCGAGGTTATTTTCAACTTTCGAATACAAAGCTGAAATCGGGGAAAAATGGCGCGATATAAAAGCAAATGCCACGGCGCGCTAAAAGCGGAAACCGCGAAATAGTCGGGAATAACGGGATTCGCGCGATTCGAAGAACGAGAATTTCGAAGCTGATACGGGTCGTTCGATGGAACCCCGACGTCGCGAATATCGGGAAAACCGTGCAGGGGGTTACCTTCGATATCTACCGGAATCGCATCGAGACAAGGACAGAGAATGGAATAATTTACTCGTGGTGGTAACTCGGAAACAGCGAGACAGGGCAGTGGACGCGATAATGAAAACCGCTTTCTTCCCTGTCCTTCGGCTCTCATGAAACATTGAAAAGCTCGGACAAAAGCTGTCCGACGAGACGACGATCTCTTCCCTCCGGATCGACGAATACGCGTCTCTTCGACTGGAGAAGAAGACGAGGAGCAAATCGGGGAGGAAGATGAGGGAAAAAGAAGAAGGAAGGAAAGCTGAAAGGGAGAGAGAGCAAGAGTCGGAAAAAGGAGTAAATATCTCGCGGAAGTGGTGGTTCTGGAGGGCAGCTATTACGTGTTCCCAGATTTTCGAAGGCTCGAGTATTGTTTCGCAGCGGAAAAAGGCCATGCCGGGGGTCTTGAATCGAGGCGAAACATGGGCTACGTTTCGCGGAAGACAAATGAACGTTCTTCCCCTCGGCGTGGGCCGAGCGCCAAACTAGAATCCGCCTCTTTGCGAGTTCTCCGCTCCTTTCTTTCCCCTTCACCTACCATTCTTGTCCTCGTCTTCTTGCTTCCCTTCTTCTCTTTAATCCTCCCTTTTTTCCACCCGTAACTCCGTTACCCTCTTTGTCTCGTGTCTTATCGCCTTACCCCTTGCCTTTCGGCCGTTTTTATTTCCCTTCCTTTCCAGCCGAGCCTCCTTTAACGCCGCGCTCCTTATCCTTTCTTTCCTTTCCTTTCCGGTTTACGACCGAAACCGAAATTCCTTCCAAACGCGCGTCGCCACGCGGCGAAACGATTTTCCACGTAAAGTCGAAACCCCTTGGTCCTCTCTTATTTATCCCATCGGATCCGGCCTGTCCGGATAACCGAGAAACACGAGCAGACCCGTTACTCTGGCAAATACCCCGGTATTCCACGAAACGTCAACGAAATTCCGCTCGCGACGTTCGACGGGTGGTACCCCGATCGCAAATTTAGATAACGATCTCTAAGTTCCGGTATTTCGCATTTTCTTCGAATTACTTCCTTTATTTCGATTACTCGCGAGACGGCTGCGAGATTCCGTAAGCGTTACTTCCGAGCTCTCCAGCAAACATCGAGATAACGTGTGCTCGCGATGAAAATGCCACGAAAAGGTACAGTCGACGAGCTCGTACCGTTGGTACGAAGGATTCGTAGACCAACCGACCCTACTAATCGCAAAGTATACTAGTCACTCGACTCTACGATCGACGATTATTCTTAACTTTAAGCGCGAGATTAATAGAGGTTAACGTACGGTGTGGCAACGGATAAGTGATAAGTTTGCTCACGGAACCCAGCTGCTTTCTTCTACTTTTACCTCCACCCCTTCCGCCCTTCGTTCCTCCTTCCTCGAATTGGCCAGCCAACCGAGCGCAGCTGGGTTAAGGATCAGAGGGATCTGATTAAATTGCTCCTATAAGATGCATCCGCAGGTGCGACGCTGGCTAGATGCCTGAGCGGTGAAATGCATATTCCGGAATGGACGATTTTTTATGGCAGCTTAGTCCGCCAGGGGAAATTGCATTTTTCAAATTCGCTTCCGTGAGCAACGCGCGTCCGACTGCTCGAAATTAATCGGCCAACTCGAGCAGAACAGTTTGCTCGTTAAATAACGCGTTCTTCCCTTGCCCGGTTCCCGTCGCGGCTCGTTCGCTTCGTTCCTCGAACGAGAGAAATCGTAAAACGGAGCGAGAAGGTAATTATAATTATCAAACGGCGCATACGGCTTCGCGATCGAAGGTGTAGGAAACTGGCGCGGCAGCGCGGGGAATCGTTTACCGCGAAAATTCGCGAAAATTCGCGAAAACTCGCGAAAACTCGCGAAAATCGGATACTCGTCGGCGCGGCGTAGTTTTTGCAAAGTTCCGAGGTTATCCGGAAATTTCGGATCGCCTCCCGCGAACGTTCGCTCAATCTCTGCATTTAAATGTACAATTTCGCATTATTCCGACGGAACGTCAGCTCGTGCCCGCCGATCCACCAGAGACTCGATTTTTTAACATTTTTATCGACAGTCCTCGAAAAGTATACCGTGAAAGTGCATAATCGGGAAGACCCGGCAGAATCGAGCAAACATCGAGTAGTATGTTTAAAGAACGCGTGGATATTGGCCCACTCGAGGCACGATCGAGCGGCTGAATCGTCGAATCGATTCATCCGGGGCTTTCGTCTCTCAAATTTATCTAGGTAATTATATACGGTAATTTATAGAAACGCGGAAAATCGATGAAAGAGATTATTCGAACGACGTGATTGCGCACATTCGTCGAGCGCGTACGATAGCGACGTGTACGCGCTCGTGTAACGAGCGTACACGTGCACGTTGCTTCACGAGAACGATAACATTCGAACGAAAAGTATTATAAATATAGATATATATATATTATAAATAACATATTATAAGTTACTATCCGTTGGTACATATCGCACTTACAGCCGGTAGAGATACGACAAAGGGAAAGCGTCGATGGAAATCGGAAAATCGGAAAATCGGACGCGGGAGAAGGATCGAGGAGATTTTTGGACACTTTGGTTATCAAAAGCGTGAAACTCGGCGACGAATTTATCGAAAGTAGAGAACCGACTGATCGAAAGAACGAAAATCTTTTCGATAGATCTCTCCCGCGGGCGGTCTCGCGAGCGATCCAACTCGACTTTTACGAGAATTCAACGAGGAAGGTATCCGAGTAAAAATTCATTTATTGTCCTCTTCGAGCCGATTGTACAGTATAGAACGCATCGAGAGAAAGAGAGAGGAAAGCGTGCGTATGTGTATGTGTATGTGTATGCGAGAGTGAGGAAAATAAGGATAAACGGCAGAGAGGAGGAGAGGGCAGAGAAACGGCGGAGCGGGATACTCGTGTGCGAATGAGCGAGGAAAAGATCGAATGGAATGGATGACACTTGCGACATGATTTGTAAATGCAGACACGACATCACGAAGTCTCGCGACACAACGAACGTAATAAAAAAAGTTCTTCGTTTTCTATACATCCGTGGTGACTGTCATTAACCTTCCCCGCTTCCACGAGATCGCAATTTTCCCACAGTTTCCCTCGCATTCGCGAGTCCGTTTTCGCGAGTGTTTTCCCTTCCGAGGGAACCGATCGATCCGCTTCGTACTCGAAGCGTTTAACGTCGAGTATCGAGACGCGAGCACGCGATAAGTTCGTAACGATGAGATAATCGTCTATAACGATATCCATCGCGATGCGTCGCGAATGCAAATTTCAAGGTACGAATTAAAACGAGCGAAATCCGATCGCGCCGATTCCCGTCGATTACACCGTGAACCATTGACTCAACGTCGAGTAGCGTTAAGGTTGATTAACGCGCGCTTCATCCGCGGGAATATTTCTCGCATATTCACGCGAGTATTCCTCGCCTAACGAATCGTTACGATAAATCTATCCGTAAGTCTTCCGATACGCGCGTTTACCCGGTTTTCCCCGTAACGAAAAATAGCGAAGCCGTGTACACGCGAGCCTCGAATTGCACGAACGTACGCACGATTTTATCCTTCGAGCATTGTTTTCCATTCCCACGTCCGATCGTTAATTTACCCACGATCGAAGGTAATCGATCGCGAAATAGCCAGAGGCCGACAGAGCGAATCGGTTTGGAAAAATAAGGCAGAGCAGAGAAATTTCGCGGTTCATCGTAGAGCAACCAACTGTGCACTTCGAATCATCGATTCAGGTATAAAGTTAATGGAATACGTCCGTATGGCGCCGCAAATAACGCGTCGATTATTCGCAATTGAATTACCATCGCGGTAAAATAAATATGACGTTCGATATCGGGTAACCGAAACTTGAAAAAAATATCTAGATCGTATATATATGTATCCATAGGCGGAGGCGCGTATATTGTAAACACGCAAACCGGTGAAATACAATTTTCCTATATTTTTATGCCTCACGCGGGAATAAAATACACGCATCGAAGCGATAAATCGCGGTGACTTTCCTAGCGTTTTGTTTTGGACAACAGTCGTGAACAAAGGGTGCACGTCACGCTCGGTTTTCGATTCAAATCGGCGGTAGAATTTTACCGTTGAAAATTTTCATCGCGGACCCGTTCCTTTTTTTCCCCTGGTTCACGTATGCACGGCCTTTTCTTTGTTTTGTTTCGCGCAACCGGGCCGCGCGGATTCGATCTTCCAACACGATCTCCGCGATAAATCATTTCGATTCGAGCAAAATCCCCGCGCGTACGTGGCCAAAAAACGAAAGCCGGAAACGTTTGCCTCTGCACCACCCTTCTACCGCGTCTCCTTTCTCTTCGCCCTTTCCACTGAAACTTTAAACAATTCCACCGGCTCGAATCAGACTTCCTGTTCCAGCGGATAAACGTTTGAGCGAAAGCAGCCAACGATTTATAACGGGTATATAGATAGGCTATCGATCTCGAAAAATGCCAATGCCAACACCGCGAACCTCGATCCAACTGCCCGACACCGTTGCCAGAATCCAGCGATTCTACCGCGAGAGAACTAAAATTCGATTGCCACGGTCTTAAATGACTATTACGGCTCATTGTTCGGAGAATCGGCCTCGCAAAATCCAGAGTGCACCGCCGAAAGGGGATAAATCAATTTTCGCGGAAAGTACGCGTAGAAACGGCAGAGTAATTAAGGCTATAGCCTCGATTTTCCCAATGGTTCTCGTTCGACGAACAAGCAACCGTCGGAAACAGAAGGAAATCGTAAACTCGATCGATCGATCGAGCAACTCGTCGCGAGCACACCTTCCGTTTCTTCCTTTTCTCCCCGACTTTCGGACAAATTCTAACGCCCAGCCTTTTTTACACCGTCTTTCAGCTTCTTCTCCTCTCGCTCCTCTTCCTTTTTCCTCTCGTTCATAAGCCTCGAGATATCGACAATTTTCTCAACTTTTAAATCTCTCGACAGAGCGAAGTTCCAGGGAAGTTGGCCGAGTCGTGGTGCGTTCGACTTAATGAACATTTTCCATCGTAAATTCGAAACACTTGGAAGTATTTCATTCCCATCGGTGTGCCGCGATGACTCGGCTGAAGGGAAAAACTCGCAAACTTCTTCTCCCGCCGGCACACCGGTTCGTTTTACCTGGTCCCCGAGTTTTATTCCTCTATTTCGTTCAGCGCGTTCGAGAAGTTGGTTCGACGGCGATAAGCGTCGAAACGGTTCGTTAGGCCGCATACGGGCATTACAGGCTTCCGATACCGAAGTTAGCGTTACGACCCCCGGTACACGCTAACTTTTCTCTTCCATCGACCGGTTAAGAAACCCGATTTTCACCGGGTCCACCTCCTCCGACCTTTTTACCTAACGCTTTTCCCCCCGTCCCGCTTTCTTCTTCCTCGCAAGAAAACCAGTCGCGTTTCGCTCTCGAGATGGCGAGAAGAGGAAAGAAAAGTAAAGAAACGAAACGAAACGAAACGAAACGAAACAGAGATCGATACTCGATCGGGTAAACAAACAATCGTGTTGGAAATTCGTGGAAAGATTTTTCGATCACCACACGGATACGTAATACGTACATACGTACACGAGTGAGACGAATGAGGGATATAAAGGGGGTCGTAGCGCGTAACGAAGGTACTCGATTCGAAGAATCAAAGGGTCACGAGCGATACTTCGCGAAGGGAATGATTCGTGGTCGAAAGTGGAACGGGAGAAAGTACAGGGGCGAAAAAACCGGTGGAGTTTACGAGCGGATCGGTAAGGAAAAAGCAGGAAAAACCGCAGTCAGCGAAAC
Source organism: Eufriesea mexicana (assembly GCF_001483705.2). NCBI lineage: Eukaryota > Metazoa > Arthropoda > Insecta > Hymenoptera > Apidae > Eufriesea > Eufriesea mexicana. The sequence continues at coordinate 12,915 of NW_016908447.1, read as the reverse complement.
GATCCTCGAGATTCCCCGAGAGATTCTCAAGTGCGGCCAGACGTACGTCCGGACACACGCGGATATCCGTCGTAGGCAAGAATGCTTCCTTTTGCTGATCGAACGGAGGAAACGGTAGATCCCCTCGAGGAATCCGGAGAATCGTTGGAAAATCGTTGGTAAATTTCGCGAGACAGCGATAATTTCGTGGCCGCGAGGGTTGCTCGCGTGAGAGAATTAGATAAACGTTGGTAGCCACCGGGAGAGAATGTAAGCACAGGGTAAAAGCAACGTTTCCCGTGTCTTTCGCGTGTCGTCGAACGACTTTATCTAAAATTATTTCGTCAAGGAATATCCCGCGGCGGAGCGCGCGTAACGAAGCGGAGAGCTGCTTCCTGTCGGAAATTCAACGTCGTTGTGCTGCAGCAAGGGGAGACAAAAGCGAGGAGATTCCTCGGCAACTGTCTACCGTTGCGAATTTTGTGGCTCGACTCGCGTGTAAAAGCAGTCGCCTGGACCAAAAGAAAGATCGAGTCGACTCGGTGTTGGGAAAAGCACAGCTGGTTAGATTCGCGTTGTTCGAAGCAGCGTGGCGAGTCGCGAAACCGCTTAAATCTATGAAAAGGTGGAATTCTTTTTTTCTCCCGGTCTACCTTCTCCGATGCATCCCCAACCCGCCATTGTCTTTCCACCGTCTCATTCGCTTCGTTTCGTTTCCTCTCGTCTCTCTTCTCCAGTCGCTTCAACCTCGATCAACGGCGTAATTTTCTTCGGCTTAAAATTGTCTTTATCCCGAGCCAGACTTTGCCCCGAGAAAGAGACGGTGAAAAACGAGAGAAGGAGTAAAATTTTTACGCTCTCCTACCGGCGACTCGCAAGCTTTCGATTTGTCTCTAACAAATAATTAATTTCCATCTCGAAGAACGCTGCGAAAGAAAGTTTTCTTGTCTCCCCGCGTTGAACCGTCTCATCTTTTCCCTTCTAACTTCCCGCAAACTCTTTTCCATTTTTTCTGCCCCCTTTCTACTACTTTTTTCCACTTTGTTAACAACCAAAGGCAATTATCGATTTCCGCCCTCCTCCTTTTACTCCATCTTTTCCGTTTTCCTACAACCTCGTAACGTAATCGAGTTACGAGATACACCGAAATTGTACATTTATCTCGTAAGAAAATAACGATTTCGCCTCGGATAAGAGATTTCGGAACGCAGACTCGAGACGGGACGTGGAAAAACAAAGTCTAAATTCGTGTCATAGAAAACAGACCGTCGCAAACTTTTCTCTTTTCCTTTTCCCAGATTTCTTGGTCGAACGGATAAAGCTTGTTTCACGGATGAATCCGGCAACGTTCCCTTCGCAACATCCACGTAAATTTACCTTGTTCCTTTTGCCTTTGAAACTTACCGAACCACGTTTCCGCATCCAAGTTTTTCCGCCGAGAGAACTGCAAGTAAGTAAATAAACTCATTAGAGGGTTTCATCCCGGTTGCCATTATCTTTCCAGCGATATGTCGCAATCGCGATATCTTCGGTTCGATTCGCGCCACTGATTCTTAGACGCGTCGATCCTTCGCTACCCTCCGCGAGAATAAACAGGATGGTTCGTGTTTTTGGGAATTACGCCGGGTTTATTCGACGGCTTCCGATTGAATTTTTCCGCCTAGACCCTCTTCGAGCTGCTTAAACATTTACGAAGCCGTCCGTCGCTTCTTTCATTAAGTTTATCGACTTCTCCTTTCTCTCCTCTTCGAAACCGGAGGATTCCATTTGTCCGATACATTAATCCTACGCGAAAGACCGACAGTGGTTCACCTCCGGAGAAGTCGAGCCACCTCGACGACCACGAAACACCCTTCCGAGTATTCTTATTTCCACCCACACCTTGCCACGGCTTTCATCTTCGCGTCTACGAGAAGAATGGTTCTAGCTCTAAGCCGACGGATCGTAGGGTAGAAGACCTGCTCCCTGAATTAATTGTACGGAATCCGGGAACGCGCAATAAAGGGAACAAGGTTGGAATCCCTGATCAGGGGACTCGATCGATCCGATCGAATCCGCGCATTTTCATCGCGGCAGACATGGTATCGTGATTAAAGGAAACGTCGAGCAGGCAGGTAAACAGAGAAAGAAAAGAGAAAAGATATTTCAACGATATCGCAACTTTGTTTCACGCTTCTCATTTTTATTTCCATCGTTCCTCGAGCTTCCCTGCTGCTTTCCTTTTTTAATTCTCGGATAACTGCTGCGTCTTTCTAATTGCCACTTTTGCCGATGATGGTTTTATTTCCATACCTTCGAAGCGGTCGGAGAAACGCAAATCGTACACAGGAATTCGGTGAAAGTTACGAAATAAAAGTTCTCCTACGAGCCGATCGGAAAATCAGCGAGAAGTCTTCGCGAAGCGGGGAAACAACGACGGGAAACGCGGGAACGTTTAATTCGCGCAACGCGTTCCGCCGCAAAGGGATAATAAAACCGATGTGGTCGTTTTCGGAAAACCGATACGGAAGGACCTACTTTTTATTTATTTGGGAGAAAATTACACGGTTGACGATCCCCGGGAGCGTGTTCGTTTCTAGCTTTCGGGAGGAACGGTGTGCGATCGTTACGAGTCGCGTTGAAATTGCGCGTTTACTAAATAACGTTTCGAAATAAACGCGACAAAGGACGCTTTGTTCGATCCCAGTGCGAAATAATGATTCGCGTGATTTCACGACGAGACGAATATTTCCTAATTGTTCTTATGCACGCGTCTGCTTGCTAACCCGTATATAATTATCCGTCAGTCACGCTCGAGCGTGCATGTAAGCAGAGCATTTAACACGCGGCGATATTTCTGACGGATTCGTGAAAACCACGGATAGATAACTCCGCGAATGACGTGGTTTCCGTGATCTCGCGATTTATCGCTCATATCGGCAATGGTCGGGTGACAAATGTGTACCGCGCAATTAGCGCGACTAAAATCGAATACGTATTTCCCATTGGCCATTAATAATTTGTTTTATTACTTTTCCACGCGGATTCGCGCTCTTCGATTCGCATTAACGCTCCGTTTAATCCTCCGCGACGAACCCTCGCGAACGAGGAGCAATTTTACACGGCGGAGGATGCGTCTCGATGCCCGTGAAGAGAATCTTCCCTCGATAATCTACCGTTTCAAGCAACGAGGAAAATATAATTTTTAACAGCGACTACCGTAAAGCGGTTGGTTGAAAAATAACGAAGCTAATATCGAGGAGCGCTGGCGAAATGGGGAATAATTAAAGGTTCCAACTACGTTTTCCCGGTGCAAGCGATGAATTAGCGGTAAGCATCGGAATCCGCGCGAGGTAGACATTTTATCCAAACTGAACGAAATGGAAGTAGTTTCCGGATTGTTTGCCTACTGGCTACGGAAAAGGTCAGGAAGTAACGAAGCTAACGGGCGGACCTAAAAAGGAAAAACACGCGTCGCACACGTCCCTCGGGGTCCTACGATGCGTTTTCTTCCTTCCTCCCTCTTCCGCCCCTGGCCCAGCCACTTTCGTTACCAGCGGTTGAATAGAACGCGCAATTTAATTTAATTAAATCCCAGTTGACAAAAAGTTTTGCACGATTTTAAGCGGGGCTTTCCGCGCTGCACGACGCACCGCGCGCGAAAATAGTTGGGCGAACAAAACAATTCTAAAACTTATCGACAATTGCACTAGGGGAAAAAAGTTGAAACGCCTCGGCTTTTTCGCAGGGGAATTTTCAACTACCGTTGGCCATTGGCATCGGCTGACAACGTTAACGATAACGCGACGACCGCGAAACGGAAATGGCGGTCGGAGAAATGATCGGCGCGAAAAGGGAAAACCGCTAATCGAGAGGCAAGGGTGATCATGGTATCGCGCATCGACTGGCTATAAATTTCGGGGAAAATTCGTGGAAACCGCGGCCGGAACCGTTCGACAAATTCGCGTGGTCCGAACACCGAGGAGAAACACGTGCCAGGAAGCGGCTATTTCGATATTTCACGCTGAACACGCGTTACGGAAGAGGAAGGACACGCGGAGAGGGATAAGTCGTCGGGAACAAGAGAGATTCCTCGGGAGTTCGACCAGGGTGGCACAGTTAGTTAGATAGTTAGTATTTACTAGCTGCGGATAGAGATACGTATATATCTCGCGAGTATACTAGCCTTAACTTTGGCACACAGCTACCGCAGTTTCAGATCTCGTGCACATTCGGACGAGGTACGCTGCAAGAAGATCCGCTGTCTTCGTTTGTCAGTTTGCCGCGCGCGATACCGCTTTGCCTGCCACGCGATAATTATTCTAATATCGCATTTCCGATTCTCCACTAGCTTCGTCTTGCCTCTTTGTACGATTAAACTCGTCGATAGCGTATACACTGGCGTAGTCTCGAACCTCGAAGCAACGTTAACCATATTCGTACGGTAAGTAACGCGAGTAGAAACCGATTAGGGTTGCTCTAGTCGACTAGGTAATTTTTTCTCGAGCCAGGATTTTCAGAAGCATTTCGTCGAGCAATCCTCGAGAGCGTTCCACGTACAGCCATTACGCGTTGCGCGGAGATATCGGCTGAAGAAAATTTATAGTTGCGGCTGTACGGTGTACCGGGTGACCGCGGAAAATGGTATTATTCCTGAAGGGGTCGTAGGAAGCTGATGGCGTTCACCACAGGCTATTGTTCGTGGCTGGACGAGAGGAACTATTAGACGCCTAGTTTAGCGGTTACTGGCCCCAGGTCGGTTCCTACCGTCTCGCACCAGTGTCGACCTCTTCGTCCAACCCTTGATTCCGACTTGTCCCGCTACTCTCGAGAAACGGCAGACGCCTCCGGGAATCGACAGACTCGGCACTGCTGCTGGCTGTTAACCCATTGTCGACCATGTCTCCACCGTATTCATACTTGCATCGTAATAAGCTCGGCTACATTCGTTTGCCGACTTTAAAAGCGAGTCCTCCTTTGTTGCCAGAACTTTCGATTCCGCGGACGCTGTCGCGCATTCGTTACCGCGGATGTTCTTCGCGGTCTTACCTGCGTACAGAGAAATCAACGTCTCTCTCCTTCCTTCTTTTTCAGAAACTCTATCGAAGCAGGTTGTACGGATGCGAGAACGAAGAAGACATCGTGCTACCGGCAGGAAAAAGAAGGGTGAGATTTTTGAAACGGTCTGCCGAGGCCGGAGAGGGAACAAAGGAGGATAGCGGTAGCCCGCAGGTCGTTAGTCAGGATAATTAATTCCGAGAGCGAGTATTAGCGAAGCTTCACGGACTCGTCGAGTCTCCGAGGCGAAGGGCGAGATAGATCGTCGTGGGAGCAATTTTCGTTTTCGTTGGTCACCGAGATCTGCCCTTTCTCGGCTTCTTAGCGCCGCGTTTTCCCGCTGTTATCTCAACGTGAAACGCGTTCCACCCGTTAGCGCGGAAAATATTCCTCTTTTCGTATAAAAATTACGCGTCCAACGATAGACGAGAAACGAAACAACGATCCTCCGTTGAAACTCTTTTCGCGCAGTGATCGCGACTGCTCGACGTTGTCGGAAAAGAAAAACCTAGAGTCAAGGTTTAGACGTCGGATGAGAATCGGATTCTCAAAGATCGAGCAAATCGTTCCGGACTGTAAATACCGCAGCGTGGAAGAAGGGGGAAGAAAGACGAAACAGAAGCAAACCGCTCCAGCTGAGTCCCGCCAGCGGCTGGATCTCTCTCCCTTGGGGTGCAAAAGAAGAGAGAGCGGTATGCAGGTAGGACGAGACATACTGCGAGAAATGAAGAAAGACGAGGAAGAGAGAGAGAGAGAGAGTCGGTGAGAGAGGTAGGAGTCAGAATCAGGCTGGGGTGTTAATTACATCAGTGTGTGCTGGCACGTTGCCCAGCCGTTCTTGCCTATGTATGTATATACGTACGAACACGGGGGCGTGAGAGCGAGCAGGAGAAGCTTCAAACTTTCGGAAGAGAACGAAAAGACGAGAGGAGAGAAAGAGAAGAAGGAAAGAGAGGAGAAAAGATGAGAGCGGAGGAGGCACGCGATCAATGAGAGGTTTGGAGCTCCATTGGCACGTTGCCCGTTCTACCATATCCTCCCGCTAACTCTTCCCTCTATCTTTCTTCTTCTCCTTCTCTCTAACCTCGAAATTCCTTCGGCATCCGGACCGACAAGAATATCGCATTCTTAGCCCTGCTTTTGCGTCCCATCTGAAACTCGAGCGGAACTTTAAACCCCGTTTAACGTCCAGGCAAGAACGATGATTGGTTTAATTTAAATTTCAGTTTCTACAGAGTTTTAACTAGATTCTCTGACAGACTCCCAGATAAGGCGACTCGGGATGAGAACAATTCCAATCGCGATTCACGCGGTGTAGTTATTTAGTTAACGAACGATTCGGATTAACGAATACCTAACGAAACGCGATGTCGTTCCTTCCGGTCGTGCAGAATACCGATCGAACTTTCATCGAATCGATAGAAACAGCTGGTACTAGCACCGGCACCGTTTCCTCGGCCCTATTGCCAATCTCGTTACCAATTACCGTGCAAATTTTACCGTCACCGATCGCGCCGCTTACGCTTCGAATTCGTTTTAATGACACAGAGGTGGTCGATACAGCGGTCAAGATTATTCCAAGGAGATCATCAAGGTCGCGTTATCGGTAATCTATTACGTAAACTGCGTTTTTATCAAGAGTCGACAGCCGACCTTGACACTGACTTTGGGTCAAATTCGTTGTTACCTCTTGTCGGGATGTCGTTCTCGGGTTCGTAGCCTTGCTACTCGAACCCCTTTAGTGTCTCGTTTAATTTTAAAAGCCGACATCCCCGTGCTTAATTATTTTTAAGCGACGAGTATACTAGAATAGATCGAGAAAATATTCATCGGTAACGTGTATACGGGATTTTACTGCCACGTAGCTACTGCTCGCTTTTCCAGCCTCGACAGTGTCGTAATCCGAGTACAAGTGCAATGAAGCTAACATATAACAGTCCACGAAGGGAAAAATACAATTTTATTATAAAATTTCGGAAAATTTATAAAGTTCAAAGAGGAACGTTGAAAATTTACAAGAGACAGGAAATATCTTAAACTTTGTGCGTAGCTCTTAGCTTGGTATCGTTTTCCAAAAATTATTCTTTGCAAAACGATACCAATTACCAGGTCTTACCACGTGGAGGTAGCTACGCATCGAGACCCGGACATACGCCCTAGTGGCACAGCCTGCTGGCGCTATCCGTATCAAAGATATCCTAATCTAACTTGGAGCGAAAGAAGTTAAGTGACTCTACAGACACTTTATTAAATTTCGTGTCTTACAAAAAGGGTTTCTGTTCGAGATTATTCGAAAGACCGGCTAGCCTACGTGGCGCACTCCCGTGTACAAGACAAATTCAGGCTCAACACCCTCCCGATCGGGCCTTTCCCACCCTGTCTCCGCCGACCTCGCCATGGCTTACTCGATGACCTAAGGCAGCCAACGAACCAGGGAAACACACAGAGTCAATCCGAGGGTCCTATGCGAGGCCAACAGTCGGAATCACGCGCATGCTCCATACCCCGGCTCTATGCAAACATAACCGCATAGCCACCAAGTACTAGAGGGGCAGGCAGGCACGCTCTTGCAATGATTCCGACTGCAGGGCCCATCCCCCGGTCGTGTGCACGGATTGGCACCCAGGACGACTAAGGTCGACGGACCCTCGTGTTGCACCAGATGCCTCCCCAGCCCGAGGGCCACCAGAGATCCCGATGCATGACGAGATTGACAGTGACAGAAATGGGTGTCGGAGACGAATCGTGAGAATGACTTACGAGACAAGAAGTTGTCGAGTACACGGGAAATACGTCGCGTAGGCTAGTCGGTACTTAAGAACAATCGCGATTATCGCGAGAACAATTATGTTCTATTTGGTAACGAGAGGGATAGGGGAATGTATATATTCGATCCAAGTTAAGTGGCTTACCTTTGAACGGATAGCGCGCACATGATACTCTTAGTCTAGGGATCTATCTTATAACTGCATACAACTACTTAGATCTAAACGCACGCATCCCACGTCGTCCAACGATGTCTTGAAAATCTAAAAAGAAACAGATTAGTAACAAATTAGTAAAACATAATAAAAGCGAAACACGTATAAACCATAAATATCAATTAAATGGAATGAAGAACCCAACAATGAGATATGAACATCCCAACGATGAGACATAAACAACCCAACGAGGAAACATTCGAATATTATACGAAATATTCGAATGCACAATAAAAATAAATAAAGTAAAAAATATAAAATCTGAAACGACAAAATTAATTAAAATCTGAAAAGAAATTATTAAATTAATTAAGAAGGTGGAGTGTGAGTGGAGTGGACAGTGGCTATCGACTAGCCACTGATCTAGCCAACGATGAGACACAAATAAACCAACGACGACATATTCGAATAAGAATAAATAGAAACGAAAACTAAAACCTGGAAAGCGAAAAAATAATTAAATCCTAAACAAATAAAAAATAATTAAAACCTGAATGAAAATAGTAATTAATATCTGAAAACAAAAGAAAAATTATTAGTAAATTGTTTAATGGGGTGGGTGAGGGTGGCGTAGCTAGCCCCAACCTCACTTCGGACCACCACCCCTCGCGCACTATGTAAATTAGATGTTACGCTTCCGAAGTCGAACTGACAAATGAGTTCTACCTCGTCGCGTTGCCCTTTATATAGCCTCCGATCGGCCGATTCCCCCACTCCGATCGGAAATTTTTGAACTTCACCGATTTTATTAATTATTAATTTTCCACTCCCGTATCCAATAACTAAATAATTTTTTTATTCCTATTATAAATTTACATTGCGAACAATTTGTTATAAACAATCGGTGCAATAATTTATAAACTTTTGGCAAATTATTTGTACATTTTAACACAAGGACGTGATAAGTTCGAGTAATAGCCAATAATTTATTAATTTTTCCACATTTATAATAAATTTATGTTGCGAACAATTTGTTATTAATAATAAATTTGATAATTTATATATATTTTATAAACTATATTCGCTCCTCCATAGGATAAATTTCTATGATAAGTATTTGCATATCAAAATATTCTTATTTTCTCTGTATTTTTGACTAAAACTTATTGCACGAAAAATAAAAACGCTTGAAGCTTCATTGTCATCTTAGAACTTACAAGGAGAGTGCAAGTCCTTCGGGTCACCGATTTAGTTCAAACTTTTCAGGTTTGTAAATATCGTCATGCAGTTTAAGAAAATATATCATTATAGCGGCAACTACTCAATAGTTTTTGAAATATTTACGATTAGAATTTTATTACTTCCTAAATTACAGAATTACTTCTAATAATTTCTAGATGAAGTCGTGGATTATCGGCAACAGTTGGAGAATTTGTATGTTAAAGGACCGGGGTTCGATTCCCGTCCATAATTGGTAGTTTTTTCAATCAACTTTTAATTTGTGTTCATTTTTCGCCTATGAAAATATTGTAAATAAAAAACTGTAAATAAAATATCGTAATAAAAAAATTTATTTTCTACGCTTTCTTATGCAAATATAAATTTATTACAAAATAATAAGAATATTATGCAAGAAAAATACTTTTCTATAGTAATCTTATTTACTACAGAAAATACAAAACCTATCGCTCATGTAAGCAATAATTATTACATTAAATATCCTATAAGAATGTTGCCTATAATTCCAACTTTGCTGTACAACTATAAATGTTCATGAATTAATTACAAAAACTTGAAAATTTATTAAGTTTCTACTGTCAAATTGATTTCTGGTATCTAGTTCGAATAAAAATTTTTACCGCCTGCGATCAGCGCCATCTATGGTTTTGGATCAAATGATCAGAAAAGTAATAGGAATATAGAATAGGCAAGGAGGTCGACGATGTGCTGGTCACGTGGTAGACAAGGACAGAGAGGGGATAGAAAAGGATAGAATGGCTCCGGCAGGGAAAAATTATTAATTACTCTCTTACCGTAAACAATTTGTGAACTTTTATAATTTCATTGCAAAGCTGGAACTTCAGGCTGCATTCCTATATAACTTCCGTAAAGAATTTAACTCTAAATTGTTAGTTATTGATTTTTGTTTTATGGCGTCTATGATTTCGTAACGGCGACCATCACGACCTTCCGTGAAAATATTTATTACTAAACGAAACAAGAAGCAAAATGTGATCAAAAGTTATATGAGAAGATTCGCAAGAACATTGTCTTTCTAACGAGTGCATAAAGTTTCATAAATTAATTGCGTAGAGGATAGTAATTAATGAAAAACCAATGGCGTCTACGACAACAATTCAAACGCTGCGTAGAATAATAATTAATAATAAATTAATTAGGGACAAATCCATATCGAAACGTATATTAGAAAGTTCCTGAAGGATCTGCCTTTACGATGCAGTTATAAAAGTTCACAAATTAATCGCAGGAATCGAGTAATTAATTAATTTTATAATAAAACTTTAAAAAGGAACAGTCAGCGCCGCCTATGATTTTTATCTGGAAGCTAGAGCTTCGTTAGTTCCAATACATAACTATAGGCGGCGCTGACTGTTCCTTTTTAAAGTTTTATTAGAAAATTAATTAATTACTCGATTCCTGCGATTAATTTGTGAACTTTTATAACTGCATCGTAAAGGCAGATCCTTCAGCAACTTTCCAATATACCTTTCGATATAGATTTGTCCCTAATTAATTTATTATTAATTATTATTCTGCGCAGTGTTTGAATTGTTATCGAAGACGCCATTGGTTTTTCATTAATTACTATCCTCTACGCAATTAATTTATGAAACTTTATGCACTCGTTAGAAAGACAATGTTCTTGCGAATCTTCTCATATAACTTTTGATCACATTTTGCTTCTAGTTTCGTATAGTAATAAATATTTTCACGGAAGGTCGTGATGGTCGCCGTTACGAAATCATAGACGCCATAAAACAAAAATTAATAACTAACAATTTAGAGCTAAATTCTTTACGAAAATTATATAGGAATGTAGCCTGAAGTTCCAGCTTTGCAACGAAATTATAAAAGTTCACAAATTGTTTACGGAAATTGAGTAATTAATAATTCTTCACTGCCGGAGCCATTCTATCCTTTTCTATCCCCTCTCTGTCCTTGTCTACCACGTGACCAGCACATCGTCGACCTCCTTGCCTATCCTATATTCCTATCACTTTTGGAGCATTTGGAGCCAAATAATAGATGGCGCTGATCGAAACTGCCGAATGAAAAACCACGTGACCCGTTGGGCGGGAGAAACAAAACAATAAAAGGACATAAATAATTATAACACATTTTTCTTCCTTCTCTTTACTCTCTTAAAAGCCAGACGAACATGAAGTCACAGATGAAGATGCGTTGTTTTATTCTTGGTAAAAAGAAAACGAAACTTCAATTGTTATATGCTTAGGTACTTTTTATTCACTTTGAAAGTTTTACATATACATGTTAATTGTTAACGACATAATAAACAATGACATATAGACATTAGAATCTGAATAGATGTCCGTATCACGGACGGTTTCGAGAAAAAGATGTTTCGTAATACATATCACCTAATAATTATCATTACAATGACCATATATATATGTACAATATTTATAAACATATGATAAATGATTCTATTCAAATACATGAGTTATCCTAATAATTCTTGATATCTCTTATCGTGCATCTTCTCGGCTTTCTCCTGTGCTACACTAATAAGGAGTTTTTTATTCCCTATTCATTTTCCTTTATATTCTTATCATCTTCAGCATCACCTATTTTATAATTTTGTACTTTCCTCGGTTCCTTTTTCATATATCTCAATGTATTTTTTATCCTTTTCTTCATTGCTCTGAAAATATAAATATAAGAGACAGTCAATAAAAATTCCTACTTTCTATAACATAGTTATAATGTAAACAATAAACTAACTCTTTCTCTTTCTTTACAACTTCTAATTCTTCTTGAGTTTTTACTTCGTCGTCATTTTCCCAATCGCTACTGCGGCCTTCCTTCCTTTTTTTATTTGCAAGTCCAGGTGGTTCAACAGCTGGTTGTGAGCTTAATTTTGGATCAGTTGAATGATCATGACTTGATTTGCCCTTACCACTAAACTTTTTATTTAATATCACAGATTCTTCTTCATCTTCATCTGCTTCTTCGCGAAATGATAGAAGATTGAAATGTCTGTAACAAAATTTTTCGTAACAAAGAATAACTCTACCAGGGCTAAATTCTGCAAACATATATGATTTGTACTTTACTCCTGCTGTTTGAGTTACTGAACTGTCCCTTACTTCTTCACATTCCTGTACTATTAAGCTTGGTATCATATCAGAAAATGGATTGTTCAATATTATAGGTTTTATCAATCTTGGAAGATAAAGTGGTTTATCATTCTACAAAACAGAGGAAATATTATATTTATAGGAATTCTTGTTATATATTCTTGCAAACATTAAATTTACCTCACCTACAAGTGCTTCTTCAAGTTTAAGCATGTTATATATAGTTTCTTCAGTAACTTTACCAAAAACTGCATGTTTATTCTGCAAATCTTGCGTAGAATTAAGAGTAAAAAAGAATTAAGAATTGGGAACCATTTTCATCTTTTCCAGCATTAGCAATAGCAATTAAATCTCGTCGACAAAAACGTAATCTTGTATGAAATTCATTCTAAAACACATATATCCAATAATTATTATATTTTTGAATAAAAAAGGAATTCATTTTATTTTTAAATGTAGTTTCACTTTAAGTGGTTTTCCATATATTTTACAACCTTCTCCTGTACTTGTGGGATCACCACCATATGCTATGAATCCTTGAATAATTCTATGAAATATAATGTCATGATAATAACCTTCCAAACATAATTGTATAAAATTTTTACATGCCATAGGAGTTTCTTTTGCCCATAATTCTA
>NW_016908446.1:515-860 GCF_001483705.2 Eufriesea mexicana | reverse complement strand
TGCTATATCCATTGCAATGCCTTAGAATGTGGCTGAAAAACTCAATTTTATTGACATTTCCGGATAATATTGTGGTGATCTATCTGTCTTGCATAAATAAAGAGGAAAGATACATTCGGCGTGCTGTTACTATTGCAACACTATAGAATCTTCCTGGAAAATTCAAATTTATTGACATTTTCGACTAACATCCTGGTGAGTTAACTTCCATGCATAAATAAGGAGGAAAGATTCTATTGGCGTGCTACAGGCATTGCTATGCTATAGAATCTTCCTGGAAAATTCAATTTTATTGACATTTTCGACTAATATCGTGGTGAGCTATCTTCATTGCATAAATAAGGA
>NW_016908446.1:0-504 GCF_001483705.2 Eufriesea mexicana | reverse complement strand
TGCTATAGCCACCGCAATGATATAGAATCTGGCTGGAAAGTTCAATTTTGATGACATTTTCGACTAATATCGTGGTGAGCTAACCTTCTTGCATAAACGAGGAGGGAAGATTTTATTGGCGAGCTATAGCCATTGCAATGCTTCAGAATGTGGCTGAAAAACTCAGTTATATTGTCATTTCCAGCTAATATTGTGGTGAGCTATCTCTTTTGCATATATAAGGAGGAAAGATAATATTGGCGTGCTATAGCCATTGCATTGATATCCAATGCGTTTGGGAAATTAGAAGGATAATACAATTCTATTGACATTTTCGACTAGTTTCGTGGTGAGCTAACTTCCTTGCCTAAATAAGGAGAAAAGATGCCTTTTGAGTGCTTTAGCCATTGCAATGATACAGTTTGCGGCTGGAAAATACAATTTTGTTGACATTTTCGACGTATATCGTGGTGTGCTAGCTTCCATGCGTAAGTAAGGAGGAAAGAACCTCTTGGCATGCAATAG
>NW_016908445.1:0-4660 GCF_001483705.2 Eufriesea mexicana | reverse complement strand
GATAGATGGATGTATGGAAGGGTGGATGGACGGATGGATGTATGTATGGATGGATGGCTCTATCAATGGGTGGATGTATGGATGTATTGAGGTATGGATTGACGGACTTACGGAAGTATGGATGTATATATGGATGTGTGTATGGGAGTATCTATGGATGTGTGGAAGAACGTATGGATGAATGAATCAATTAATGGATGTATGGTTGGACGGATTTATGGATGCATGGATGCATGTATGGATGGATGTATGGATATTTGCACTGATGTATGTATGGATATATCTATGGATGTATGGATGGGTGTTTGTATGGACGTATGTACGTATGTATGGATCGACGTACGTATGGATGTGTGTATGGGTGTATGTATGTATGTGTGGGCGTGTGTATGGTTGAATGTATGGATGGATAGTAGTATATTTGGACGGATTTATGGATGTGTGGATGTATGGTTGTACGAATGTATGGATGTACGGATGTATGGATGTCTGGACGGATGGATGGGTGGATGTATGGATGGAATGAGGTATGGATGGATGTATGTATGGATGAATGTTTGTATGGATGGATGTATGGATGTATGGGTGTATGGATGTATGGATGTACGAATGTATTTATGTTCGGATGTATGGATGTATGGTTTTATATATGTATGGATGTATGTATGGATGGATGTATGTGTCGATGTATGTACGGATGTAATGATGGATTGATGGATTGGTGGATGGATGTATGTATGGATGTTTGTACGGAAGAATGTATGGGTGTATGTGTGGATGTATGTATTGCTGTATGTATGGATGTATGGATGGATGGATGGATTGGTGGGTTGATGTATGGAAGGATGGATGTATGGATCTATGGATGTGTGGAACGATCGATGTATGGATGGGTGGAAGTATGGTTGGCTGGATGTATGGGCGGATGGCAGTATCGATAGATGGATGTATGGATGGATAGAGGTATGGATGGTCGGATGTATGGATGGATGGATGTGTAGAAAGGTGGACGTATGGGTGGATTTATTTATAGATGAACGGTTGTATGTATGGATGGATGTATGGATAGATTGAGGTTTGGATCGACGGATGTACGGATGTATGGATGTCTGGACGGATGGATGGATGGATGTATGAACGTTCTGTGGTATGGATGGATGTACGCATGGATGAATGGTTGTATGGATGGACGTATGGATGTATGGGTGTATGGATGTATGGATGTACGAATGTATGTATGTTCGTATGTGTGGATGTATGGATTTATATATGTATGTATGTATGGTTGGATGGATGTATGTATCGATGTATGTATGGATGTAATGATGGATTGATGGTTTGGTGGATGGATGTATGTGTGGATGTATGCATGGATGAATGTATGGGTGTATGTATGGATGTATGTATTGTTGTATGTATGGATGTATGGATGGATGGATGTAAGCATGTATGTATGGATGTATGTATGAATGAATTTATGGGTGTATGTATGGATCTGTGTATTGATATGTGTATGGATGCATGCCGGGATGGATGGATTGGTGGATGGATGTATGGATGGAAGGATGTATGGATCGATGGTTGTATGGATGGGTGGACGTTGGGATGGATGTACGAATGGATGTATGGATGTATGTATGGATGTATGTATGGATGGATGGCTGTATGGATGGCAGGAAGTGTGGGTGAATTGAGGTACTGGTGGACGAAAGTACGGTCTTGTGGATGTATGGTTTTATATATGTATGGATGTATTGATGGATGGATGTATCGAATGATGGAAGTACGTATGGACGGGTTTATGTGTGTATGGACGTGTGGATATATGGATGTATACACGAATGGTTGTATGAAGGGATAGATTTATGGATCGATGGATGTATGAAAGGTAGGATTTATGGATGTGTGGATGTACGAATGGATGTATGTATTGATGTATGGTTGTATGGTTGGTCGGATTTATGTATGTATGGATATGTGGAAGTATGGATGTACGGATGTATGGATGTATGGATGTATATATTAATGGATGTATTTATGGATAGTTGTGTGGAGCGATGGATGTATGGATGGGTGCCTGTATGGATGGATGGGTGGATGGTTCGATAGATGTATGGATGGTTGGATGTATGGATGTGTGGATGCATGGATGGATTGAGGAGTTGATGGACGTATGTACGGATGTATGGATGCATGGATGTATATATGTATGGATGTATGGGTGTATGGATGTATGGGTGTATGGATGGATGGATGTATGGAAAGATGTATGTATGGATGTTTGAATGTATGTATGTATATATGTATGTATTGATGTATGGAAGGATGTATGTATGGATGTCTGTATGGACGAATGCATTGGTGTACGTCTGAATGTATGTATTGATGTATGTATGGACGTATGGATGTATGGATGGATGGATTGTTGCATTGATGTATTGATGGATAGGTGGATGGTTTGGTGGATTGATGTATGGATGGATGGCTGTATGGTTCGATGTATGTATGTATGTATGTATGTATGTATGTATGGATGATTGCATGTATGGATGCATTTGAGTTATGTATCTATGGATGTATGCACGTATGGATACACGCATGTACGCATGTATGGATGTACGGATGAATGGATGTAAGGATGTGTGGATGGAATAATGGATGGATGGATGGACGGAAGAACTGTTGTATGTATGGATGTTTGTATAGATGTATGTAAGGATGTATGCATGGATGTATGTATGGATGTGTGTGTGGATGTATATAAGGATGTATCCATGGATGTATGTATGGGTGGATGAGTGTACGGGTGGATGGATTTATGGATGTATGGGTGTGTGGACGTATGGTTGTAGGCACGGATGTATGTATGGATGTATGTAAGAATGTACGAATGGATGTACGTATGGATGAATGTATGCGTGTATGTATGGATCTGTGTGTTGATGTGTGTATGTATGCATGGATGGATGGACGGATGGATGTATGGATGGGTGGATGTATGGATGTATGCATGTATGGATTTATGCATGTATGTATGTATGTATGTATGTATGAATGTATGGATGTAAGAATGATTGTATGCATGCATGTATGGATGTATGGATGTATGGATGTATGCATGTGTGGATGTATGGATGTATGTATGCATGTGTGGATGTATGTATGTATGGCTATATGGATCGATGGTTGTATGGATGGTTGGACGTATGGATGTATGGACGTATGGAGGGATGGAAGTACCGATGGATGTCTGTATGGATGGATGGCTGTATGGACGGATGGATGTACGAATGGATAGATGGATGGATTGGTGGGTTGATGTATGGATGGATGGATGTATGGATCGATGGACGTATGGATGGGTGCTTGTGTGGATCGATGGATGTATGGTACGATGGACGTTTGGATGGGTGGATGTATGGGTGGATGGATGTGTAGAAAGGTGGACGCATGGATGGATTTATGAATGGATGAATGGTTGTATGGATGCATGGATCAATGGATGGATTGAGGTATGGATGGACGGATATACGGATGTATGGATGTACGGACGGATGGGTGGATGGATGTATGGATGAATGGTTGTATGGATGGATGTATGGATGTTTGGGTGTATGGATGTATGGATGTACGAATGTATGGATGGACGGGTGTATGGATGTATGGATTTATATATGTATGGATGTATGGATGGATGGATGAATGTGCCGATGTATGTACGGATGAAGTGATTGATTGATGGATTGGTGGATGGATGTATGTATGGATGTATGTATGGAAGAATGTATGGGTGTATGTATGGATGAATGTATTCCTGTATGTATGGATGTATGGATGGATGGATGGATTGGTGGGTTGATGTAGGGAAGGATGTATGTATGGATCTATGGATGTGTGGAACGATCGATGTATGGATGGGTGGAAGTATGGTTGGCTGGATGTACGGACGGATGGCAGTATCGATAGATGGATGTATGGATGGATAGAGGTATGGATGGTCGGATGTATGGATGGATGGAGGCATGGATGGACGGATCTACGGTTGTATGGATGTATGTATGTATATATTTATGAATGTATGTATGGATAGATTTGTGGATCGATGGATGTATGGGTGGGTGCTTGTATGAATGGATGGATGTTTGGTTCGATAGATGTATGGATGGATTGATTTATGGTTGGATAGATGTATGGATGGATTAAGGAATGGATGGACGTATGTACGGATGTATGGATGCATGGATGCATATATGTATGGATGTATGGGTGTATGGATGGATGGATGTACGGATGGATGGATGTATGGATCGGTGGATGTATGGATTTGTGGACGTATGAATGGATGGCTGTATACATGAATATATGTTTGAATGGATTGAGGTATGGATGGACGGATGAACGGATGTATGGATGTATGTGTGTGTATAAGTATGGATGAACGGACGGATGGATGTATCGAAGAATGGGAGATCGAATGGATGGATTTATGGATATATGGATGGTGGATGTATGGATGTATGGATGGATGTATGTATGAATGGATGGATGTATGGATATATGGATGTATTGATGTATGTAGGGATGTATGGATTAATGAATGAACGGACATGTGTATGGATGTATGGATGCGTGTATGGAAGGGCGTATGTATGGCTGCATG
>NW_016908444.1:2448344-2456474 GCF_001483705.2 Eufriesea mexicana | reverse complement strand
TGGAGCTGACGAGTACACGGGAAGTACGTAGCGTAGGCTAGTCGGTACTTAAGAACAATCGCGTTTATCGCGAGAACAATTATGTTCTGTTTGGTAAGCGAGAGGGATAAGGGAAAATATATATTCGCTCCAAGTTAGGTGGTTTACCTTTGAACGGATAGCGCGCACATGAGACTTAGTCTAGGAATCTATCTTATGACCACTTATAACTAGTTAGGTCTACACACACTCATTCCGCATCATCCAACAATGTCTTGAAAAACCTGAAAAGCTGAAAAGGGATGGGTTAGTAAGAGATTAGTAAAACATAATAAATACAAATATACAAATACAAATAGGAAACAAATATAAATTACAAAGATGAACCAAATAAAACTGACAACCTAACGATGAGACATGAATAACCCAACGATGAGATATAAACATCCCAACGATGAGACATAAAGAAACCATCGACGAAGCATTCGAATATTATACGAAATATTCGAATGCTTAAATAAATATAAATAGAAACCAAAAACAAAATCTGAAAAGGGAGAAATAATTAAAACCTGGAAAAGAATTATTAAATTATTTAAGAGGTGGGGTGTGTATGGAGTGGACCACCCCAACCTCTTATGAGACATAAACAACCTAACGATGAGATATAAATAAACCAACGACGAGAACATTCGAATATTATACGAAGTATTCCAATGTCAAATAAAAATAAATAGAAGCCAAAAAAAATCTGAAAAAAGAAAAAATTATTAAAACCTGAAAGAAAAATAAAATAATTAGCAACTGAAAACAAAAAAAAAAATTATTAATAGCTGAAAACAAAAAAAAATTATTAAATGGTTTAAGATGGAGGGCGTGGGTGGGGTGGCCAACCCCAACCTCACTTCGGACCCCCCACCCTTCGCGCACACGGAAAAATTTAGATATTACACCCGCGAAGTCGAACCGACAAATGAGGTCTGCTGCGTCGCGTCGCCCTTTATATAGCCGCCGATCGGCCGGGCCCCCCACCCCGATCAGAAATTTTCGAACTTCGTGGATTTTATTTATTACTAATTTTCCATTCTCGTAGCCAATAATTTATTAATTTTTTCACTTTTACTATAAATATACGTTGCGAACAATTTGTTAATAACAATATTAATTTGTTATTAACAATCAGTGCGGTAATTTATAAACCTTTTATAAATTATTGGAACATTTTGATATAAATTCTTTACAAATTCAAGTAATAACCAATAATTTATTATATCTTTTCACTTTTATTATAAATTTACGTTTTAAACAATTTCTTATTAATAATAAATTTAATAATTTATCCACGTTTTATAAATTCTTATTCCATTTTTCGAAAACTGCGAGTGACAGAGCAATCTCGATTATCGATTCGTGTTCAGGAAAGCAGGCTCCACGAGAATCGCTTGTCGGATATTCCAGATGAGAGAAAAAGTGAAAATTCGTTGGAGAGTGTTATCCAGGGCATAAGGGCGGATCCTCATAGCTTGGCGGTTGGACCGCGTGCACCCTGTATCAAAGAACTTTACGAGCTTTTAATTGAACGATATTGAAGGAAGACAAGTCATCGAGGCCTTTCGCGAGTTCTTGTTAAACATCCTCGTGGAATGGTACCCGTGCGCGTTCCCTCTCGCGCGAGCCTTTAACGAGCGTATCTCTACTATAACGACGATCGGGACGAGCAAGGTTGGTTCACGAGCACGGGCCACGTCGTACACGAGAGCGCGGCTTAAGGCCCGCTGCTGCAAAATGCATTTGCTTACGGCTCGCTCACGTACGCCCGTATAAAACGGCGCATTATTCGCGAGTTATGCCCCGTACGCACGTCGCTGCTTTCCGCGTTCCTCGTCGTCGCCTCGGCGCCCGGGGAACGTGCGACACGTGCAAATGCCGCGCAACTTGGGTCCACCTACGCTTCGCGCTAATCGACGCGCTCGTTGCTTCTTCGATCGCGTCGCGCTCCCTTCCACTCCTTCGTCTCTTCGAAATATCCTTTCGCTTCTTTTCTCTTATTCGTCTGGAGTAGTCGAGAGGGACTTCGAGATAATAACGCCAGTAGGCCGATTTTTATTAACTATAATCTCGAGAAGTTACCCTAGAAGGGATCGCGTGCACCCCTAATCGCTAGGTCTACGATATTCCACGAATCCTTCGAACTCGGGGAAAACGAGGAGAACTAGGAAAACGAACGCTGGTTTTCACCGATTTTCCTTGGATAAGTACTCCCCTGGCTGCGTACTTTTCTGTGTTTGGCAATCCTTCGTCGATGTCTCCGAGTCTTCGAAATCTAGGCAGCTAGTTTGCGACTCGCGAGCCGATTAATGCCGACGAGGATTACCGAGCAGCTCTGAGCACCGAGCAACACGGCGAGTTCTCCCCGACGAAATTCGCGAACGCGTTGGAAAGGAGAAGTTCGCGACTGGAGGAATTCCGTGGTCGCCAGAAGTCCCGGTAAGCCGTTGTAGGGTCAGGCGGTGAAACAGAGGTCTGGCACGGTGCTCGTGCCAGGCTAATTATCGATAAGGCAATCGATCTCTGGAACGCTCGGTAATGCCAACCTCCGGCCACGGGAGAAAGCAACGTTTGATCTAGGTGTTGTTCTCCGCGGTGCTTGCACTCGCCATCGTTTTCGTGGAAATGCCACGCGAGTTGCGAGTTCTTCGGCTGTTTCGACCTACAACGCGGATGTTGAGATGGCGGAAATGCTTGCCGATAAACAAATATGTCCGTTCACCGATTGCAATAGGTTAGATTGGAAAGCCAGTACCATGCGTTTATTCCTTGATTTTGGGAGGGAGTCGCAGTGGAGGTGTTCCATTTCTTCTAATCGTCTCACACATACTCAGGAAAAATCAGAAACGATGAATATAAATGGCATTTCGATCAGTTAATCAAGAACAGAACGTCGATCTTGGTATACGCAACACATAGTTAGGAATTATTTCTTCTATATATCAAAATAAAAAGAATTTACAGTAAACATGATAGAATTAGTTTGCCTTTGTAAGTGTACGAGTAGGTAAACGCTGTAAGTTTAATTCTTCGTTAGAATCTTCGTACATACTATTCGTACGAGATATAATTATTTATCAATTATACATTTCTCTCGAATCGTTGTACGGAATAAGAGGTTTGAAGTACCCTGTACGGGATGCAATTATTTATCAATTGTACATTTTGTCTCCGATTTTACTAACATCATTGAAACTTATTCCTTTGGACACAATCCTCGATCACGTATGCTCCGCGTGTCACATACAATTGGAAAATAAATAGAAAATAAATGAAAAATAGATAAGGATAAGTAGAAACAGTGCTTCGACCAGGCACTCGAAAACAGAACACTGATTTCCGAAGACTCTGCAATAAACATAATAAAATTAGTTTATATTTGTAAGTGTATGAGTACGTACACACTGTAACTTTAATTCTTATCTAGAATCGTTATATGGAATAGGACATTTAGAGTACTTTGTACAAAATACAATTATTTATCAACTGTACATTTTGTCTCCAGTTTTGCTAACATCGTTGAATCTTGTTCCTTCGGAAATTCGATTGCGCATGTCCCGTGTCTCACATACGGAATTGCGAAATGAATAAGAATAAATAGAAACAGTGCTTCGATCAGTCAATGAAACACAAAACACCGATTTCCGTCTACACGTCACACAGTTACAAATTATTCCTCCTATATATAAAATAAAATAAAAGATTCCGCAATAAACACAATAAAATTAATTTACATTTGTAAGTGCCCCAGTACGTCAACGCGGTACGTAAAGTTCTTCCAGAATTCTTCGCTAGAATCTTGCAACTACAAACTCGTACGAGACACAACTGTCCGTCAATCACTCTTTTCGTTTCCATTTTTACCCCCCTCTTTCTCATCCCGCTCCTTTAATTATTCTCCTTTACGTTATTCAGCGTGGCCCATTCGGTTACACGCTATCGCGCCCAGTCGCAGCGTCAGATCCAGCGGTAATGCACATTAGAGAAATCGAGTCGAATCGATTGCCAGGAATTATTTCGGTATCCCGTAGTAGCTTTTGCGCGAGTTTCGTAGAAGCCGGGATAATTGCCGGGGACCCCGGTTCATTGTCTCCGGGTAACTCGATATTTTCGCGTTCGATAGCCGGGTATAGAGTACGCGGGGTTTCAGGTAAACGACTGCCTCGAGCGGTGCACGGCATTGTTCTATCCAATCAGCGAAAGGGTTAAGAGAGCTTTAGCAGGCGGCACGATTTGTACGCGAATGCGCAGATTCCGCAAATGGGATCCGCGCGGTAACTTTTATCGGGTAACGTGCTTAAACTCCGTGTAATCTGCTAACCCCGAAATCCGCGAGATCGATTGTTTTCTATCGGGGGAAATTAGGTCGATCCACTTTCCTTTCGGCGCACTAAAATCCCGCGATTATACGTACGTAATCGCCGGCCGAATGGAAGCATAAACCGACTTGATTTACGAGCTGGTACACGGGAGAAACTCGCGCGCCATTGTCTCGAAAAGTGGCGGGAAAAGTGCGAAAGAAATCGAGACTATAATCGCGAGATTTATGCCCATAACTCGGTACCATTCGGACACCGGTCGGATAATTGCCGAATACTTTGAATATCTCTGGCATAACGCGTTCCCCCAGTCATCCACTTTACGATCGCGCGGTTTTACGGGCAACCGATCGATAGGTGGCGCTCGGATCGATACGATTAACGGCCACCGTTTAACCCGCGACACCCGCCGATGATCCAGTTTCCCTGTTAACACTGCCGTGTCACGAATAGACGGATAATCGAGTCTCTCATCGAGGCGCCCTTTTTTCCTCGCCCCCCGGACCCGAGTTATTATCCGGATTAACATAATTTATATGCGAATGATAGTTAATCGCTCGCGAGGATGCGAGCCTTAACGACGGAATCGTATGCCATTATAGCCTCGTTTCTATCCAAGCGATCGATTTTCCGAAATAAAAATACGCTCTCCTTAATGGGAGAATTATTGCGGGAAATTTCGCGGAACGCCGGCCGATTCGTGCAGAAAATTCCCAGGCTATTTCGGTTCCGGAGAATCGTCAAATTACCCCAGGGTAACTCGTTTTCGCGCCAATTTTCTCGGCTATCATTCACGGGGATCCCTCGTTGAATTACGATTCGCCGAGGAACCGTCGGGGGGTTGGCTAGGTGCGTGATTATCGGGGCAACGATCTCCGGAAAGTGAAAATGTCGAGCCGGGGCCGCGTTTGAGCCAATTACGGAGACTTTCTTCATCTGCACGGCTTCTTCGTGCCACTGCTCGCGCGGACCATGGGATTACGCGAATCACCGCGATCCACCGGCGACGATCGATTCTTTGATACGTTAAACATCGCCTGTCTTTCAGTCTGGGCTCGTGTTTCCTGCAGATCCGTTTAACCGCTTATACGAGGCTCGGGGATATTTTTACCGGGGTCGTGTCGATTCGCACTCGGGTCGGATCAAGGGAATATCACCCTTTGGGTGCTTCCTGGAGGACGGGCCTGACAGAACATTAAATTGCGTTATGGTAAAATTCAATAATAAGGAAACTCTACATTCCAGCGGTGTGGGGGCGATCCCTTCCCCCAATGTTCTATCTTTTGTCTCATCAGTCTTTTCTCACCACTTTCTTGAAGACGACTTTTGATCTGCGAGGCCCTGAACAGTTCTGTTCTGACCATTCGCCCGTTGAATAAAGATTTACATAGTTTCCGTACAGTTTTTACACAGCTTACTATTCCTTGCGTAATAACCCCTTTAGCAAATTGTAACAAATTATACAGTCCGACGAATATATTCGTCATTGTGTCGAAGAAATTAGGTCAATTTTGATCGTTTTATTGGTTAATCCATGTTAGATAGAACGCTTTAGATTGCTAGTATACTTCATTCAAGAATTCACTATCTATCCTTACTTATCTGTGTTCACTATTCATCTATATTTATATAGATTATGGTTAAACGGATATGAATTAATTATTTGGCAACGATTCTGGGACTATACTCCATTTAACGAGAATTGGCGGGAAATATGACCAAAATTGCCACGTGACCGATGTTACAAACGCAGATAAGTGGCTACCTAATGTGCATACTCAGGGTCGACTGTTAGTGGTTTGTAAAGAAGGTTTCTTGTATATAAAACTCGTTCAAATTTTTCTCTATAATGTTTCTGTTAATAACGGAGTAATTGCTATTCGTGATACAGTGTGTCATTTATTTCGTATTCCCTTGTTTCATTCATTTCTCGTGCTTGTTTATAATCTCCTTGACAGGGACTTCACTTATTGCGTCACTATAGCATTTTTAAGATTAATTTCTGTCCCATGTCTGGATCAGTTTAGATCATTAAATCTTCTGTCAATTCCTGTTGAAAAGTCGCGTGAAACCACTGTCTCCAGAAAAGCAAGATTCACGCACGTGTTTCCAGGTATTCAGATATAACTGTATCGCATCGTTGGTCTCAACGAAACAGATGCGATATATATATTAACGCTATACTGCCGGGTGGCATCACGTTGGTGTCGTGAGAAAACTATCGGGCAAATACCGATGACACCACGTTGGTATCATGCGCAAAACTATCGAGAAAATGCTCCTCAAAACCAGGTTTTACTATATATTCTCAAAATTTTGAGAAAATAGAGGGACAGGATCGAGAACTCGTGAGAACTGACGATGAGATTAGTAAAATTTGACGATTTATGATCTTCCGAGGACCTAGAAAAACCGCTGTGAAATGATCTGAGTCAGTCCTACCGGTGCCAAAACAAAAGAATCCCGATTAGATGTGCGAACGGCATAGCGTTCATAGTGATGATGTCCTAAATCCTAGGTGATTTATCTGAAATTATGCTAGAAATCTCCCCAACTTGCTCAGCTAACGGAGCAGAGGAATTAGGTAGGTAGATAGAGTATCGCGTTGCTTTCGCGAATTTTTCGCGTCAGATGGTAACCGAGCGTTTACGGGCACGCGCGTCTGCAGGTTCGCGTCGCGACGTTACCAGGACACGGTCTGTTTCCACGGGGTTCCCGTTTTCTACGGAACTCGTTCGGTCGATCCCCGATTCCGCCGCAGCGCAGGACATGCAGTCGTGAAAGAGCGCGTCGCGCGCTAAAGCGCCGCTATCTGGCCGTGGCAAAATGGCCACAGCGTCGTAGCACGAGTGTGTCGTGACTTCATCGTCTGGTACCTCGATGCCGCTCTATTGTTCTACGAATAGAGCTCGCTCTTCCCCTCGGCTCTCTCGCTTTTCCCCCGCGTCCACCTTTCACCGCGCAATCGGCCAACATTTTCCACGATTTGCGCCGGATCCGATCGATCGAGCCGTGGAAGCCGCCGTGACGCCGCGCAGAACTGCTTTCCTCGAGTGTACGCGTATGAAATATCGTGACACGCGAGCCCTGGCACCTACCGTGAGGAAAGAAGATCGAATCCGATCTGCGGTAATTCGATCGTGAAAAGAAGGAGACAGAGCGCTGCGAATCGGCAGCTTGGTATCGTTTTCCGCGACGTTTTGTCCAGGCCTGGTATCAAAATTCCTCGCGCCATTGCGAAACCGAGTGGGAACCGCCGATTTAATGCCATTTCGCAACGATAACAGGAGACAAGCGTTCGACGGACTCGGCTGGACGCCGGAGCCCCGCGTCGCCATTTTGGTGAACCCGTTACGGTCCCAGTGGCGGCCATATTTGGACGATTCGCGATATTTTTCATTCTACGTGAACGAGGAGCCTTCATCGGGAACGTTATCGCGTTTAGTACCTCTTTCCTCTGGTACTCGAAACGATTCTCGTGCTCCTCTTCGTCAGAAGCTGTACTCTCTTCCCGGAGCTGAAGAGCGACAAATCGGCGAGTGGGATTCGCGGGAAGAAAGAGTACGAATCTCGCCGTTCGTAAGGTATCGCGATGGAGATGGTATTGAGTCGAGAGAGGCAGAAATTTCGTTGCACAATCGAACACTCGTCGGATTTCTCTGGCACGGGTAAGCGGCAAAAACCTCTTCGTTAATACGACACGATGCCGTCGGTCTCCGGGACTCGGTGACTAGTTCGATCGGTAATTCGAGCCGGGAGAAGTGGCAAGAAGACCCGGAAGAGC
>NW_016908444.1:2443152-2447216 GCF_001483705.2 Eufriesea mexicana | reverse complement strand
GGCGAAGAAATCGCGATCCGCCGAAACGTTGTTCCGCGAGCGTGCACTTGGCACACATTCGCTTGGTAAAAACGCGCGGACGCGCGGAGAAATGGAGAGGAGGCCGGCGCGGAGCGTGCGAAAGCGTTCCTCGCGCGACGAGCAACGATCGGCGGTGATACAGAACGCGCGGCGTGTACGCGTCAGCGAGCGAGCGAGCGACGAAAAGGACACGCGCGGATGGAAACGCGCGGGCCAGCCGAGCAGGCCGCTCGTAATTGTCCGTTTCTCCGCCGCTATCGCCACGGCTCGATCTTTCTGCCGAGAGAGGCCGCGTCTCCGGCCCGATAACGCGATCTATCGCCACGTAAGCCGGACGATCCACGAGTCCCGGCCACCTCCTCCGAGTCGTCGATTTACGAACTCGGCCGACGCAAACCGCAAGGATAAACCGTTCGAAAGCCTTTCCCGTGAGAGTGCCGCGAGCTGCACGTGCACCACGTGCGATCGAGCTGGGTTTTCAGGCACCGAGGATACTGGGTCTGTGGGAAGCGGGCTCTGGGGACCATCGTGGGCAGTCGCAGACGTTTCGTTGGGCTCCATGCCACTTGCTGGCGAATTAATCTCTTGCCCTACGATTTAAGATTCTACGGCGTGATCCCGAAACGTAAACGGAGCCTTTGAGTCATTCCGTGGATCGGCAAATCCGCCATAAGTTGTACCAATCGCACACGACAAACCTACTAGTGATGTCGAACCTATCAAAACAAATAGAATTCGAGAAAAGTTAACTTAATAAATTACAAAAATACAAGTGAGGCACGTCAACAAACCACGTGCGTGACACGTGGTGTTTATATTTGATCCGACCGATCTACCACGTGCCAGGCCCGTGATAGTCACTTTCGACCCGATCGATGTACCACGTACCAGGCACGTGATAATCAATTTTGACCCAAAAGTCTGACCACGGGTCTCACACGTGGTTGTAAGCCAAAAGATTAATCGACACGTAGGCTCGTGTACCTGTCTGGACGAAACCTGGGAAAATTACGAGAACTGGGAATGGCGATAATATATACGCGAGTTTCATGCGACGTGAATTTTAAAATGGAGGGAGCTTCGGTGATCGAGGGTGTTTTAAATTTGTATATGGAAGACGCGATGTTTGATAAAGAGTGGAGAATTTGCATGGATGAAAAATGGATGGAATATCGCGACGAGACGAGCCAGAGTCTTCGATTGCCCACGATACTTTAAATTTGCATTTCAAGCATAGAAGACGTCGAGAACTGAGAAGAAAATTGTGGTACCTTCGCGAAAACTCGACGGAGGTTTCGAATTCGGAATTCGAGTACCACAGGCGATTAGACAACGACGAGCACCTCGGAAAGCCACGTTGGCACGGCCGAATTTTTCTCCCTTGTCCGCGCGATTACCACGGGGTGGGTGATTTTTCGCTGGGGCTAATGAGACGGTGAACTCGCAGCTAATGCGGATTTTTCTCGCATACGCGCAATCAATCACGCTTTGAACCGGGTATGGAAATTACATCTGTGATGTGATTAATGAAGCCGCAACGATGAGAGTACAGGGTCCTCGAGTTCCACGCTCGAACATTCGTATAATATATTACGCGCCTGGAAAATGGTAGCCGGATAATTGAAACCCGCGTTTTCCATCCTACTCGGCAACGATTAACTTTTTTCCTCTTCCGAGTTTTATCAGCGATACCCGCGTCATCCTGTAATAATCCTTCGTTTCTTACTGCCGTTTCGCGCAGGAACAGTCATACTTTACACTTGCGTCCTTTTTTTTCCGCTTAATTACAGTGCTTGGTAGCGTTTAATTCATCTTGTTTTTGCACTTGACGCGGATCGTACGTGTATGTCCCGCCGGTCGTGGGACAGTGCACGTATCCACCAGGGATCTGAGAGAGCGAACGGTATGCTAATTAGATTTCCACCTGCCAGGGGTTTAAGGCGAGTACGCGAGGCACAGAAAACCACCGCCCGGAACTGGTCGCTCGATTTCAGTCGTGCCACCAATCGGACCACGATCCAAGGTTCGCGGGTGTTCCAACGGGAAAATCGCCGAGTGATACCTGCAGCCATTTTAGGCTCGAAAGTGTCACCGTTACGATCCGTGCCTATTAATTCTGATCGTCTGCCAATTACCGTTAATTAAGGGGTGCGAAAGTGGGTTATGACGCGATCAGGCTACCTCTTTTTTAATTAATCCTATCGCAAAATTATCTCGTCGCAAATGACACCGAATTTTTAATTTCTTATGCAATTTTTCAAACGCAATCCTGCGTAGCTTGTTTTGTCATCTCTTGTACTCAACGCGAAGCAATACCACGCGTTAAGAAATCACGGTAAAAATCCTACGACGAGAGATTACAATTTTCCAACCAACCACAGTTAAATTTATAGTAACGAAGAATTGGCAAGCAATCGCCTCAAAAATTTCCAAAAATTTATGCTCGCTTCGGCGAGGCAATATTCTGTCATACAAGCGAAGCTTCGAGTCGAGGAATACAGACGACGATCGAAGCTACCTAAAGGCTGCTGCAAAGATCGAACACCCCCGCGGGAGACGCGAGTTAAATCATGGCAAAGACAAAGTTCACGACGTGAAACAGCAGAGTTAGGAAAAATCACGAGGTGTCGGTTGTGGGACACGGCCAGGTCGGTGGCTGCGATCTCGCGAAGATCGAATAGCGGCGATAACAGGATCAGGCTTGTAACCTATTGCACCGGCGTGATGCTGTTGTTCCGCGGATCATAATTTGCACTTGGTCTGGCGGCACTTGAGAAACCACGGGCGCGCGGAATGCCGTGAGAACGCGAAAAAAGAACGCGTTTCAGGATCCCCGCGGAGAACGTTTTGCCATTTGTAATGGAAGAAGGTAGGCAGACAACAATCGAGTCGTTAGCCGCGAATTAAGGTCGACGTCCTCCGCGGCACGAGCCGGAGACCTCGATTTTAAAATTCACTTTCGTCACGAGCCGCCCTCCTCTTGTACACCGTCGACATCGAGGCGTCGTCTTGGGATAATTAATTTCGCGATTTCCTATCGTGCAATCGACGACCCGAAATTCCAGCTTTGGAACCGGGTCACGGTGAAATTAATATTGGCAGAGGAGAGCGTTGTCACTTTTTGGCGATTCGAAGGATTTATTCGTGCCTTACATTTTAACACGTAGAGGAAATTTCGGTAGAAGAATTTATGATAACGTTAGGTTTATTAGAGCTAACGAAGGAAGACCTTTTGTGAGCGTCTCTTGGTGCGATTCCAACGAAGCTGATCGAAAGCCGTTTACGAATCACCTATAAGCTGGCTAGTCTTTGCGTAATCTGTCGCTATATGCTGCACCGTGCCAAGAAGGATAAGCACGAGCTATTAGAAAGACCAAGGGATATTTTGGGGAGCAAGGATTTTGACAGAATTTAAATAGAAATTCTGGAATCGCGTTCGTGAACTTGGCAAAGTATAGAGAAAGCTTTGAAAGATGACGAGTCAATGATTACTTCGTTCCCTGTAAAGCAATTTTTCTTGACACTTGACGTTAAAGTACTCGATTATTCACCTGAGACGGTCATACGCGTGTAATCTTAAGCCGTTGAGCATGGGATGGTAAGTGCGATCTAGGAAGAATCCTAAGATGACAGTGAAATTGAGACAAATTGCTCGTGACAATGTATAACGTCGTCTTTCAACAAAGGATTTTGGCAGAATCTTGATCGGACTTCTAGAATCGTGTTCGTGAACTTGGCAAAGTATAGAGAAAGCTTTGAAAGATGACGAGTCAATGATTACTTCGTTCCCTGTAAAGCAATTTTTCTTGACACTTGACGTTAAAGTACTCGATTATTCACCTGAGACGGTCATACGCGTGTAATCTTAAGCCGTTGAGCATGGGATGGTAAGTGCGATCTAGGAAGAATCCTAAGATGACAGTGAAATTGAGACAAATTGCTCGTGACAATGTATAACGTCGTCTTTCAACAAAGGATTTTGGCAGAATCTTGATCGGACTTCTAGAATCGCGTTCGTGAACTTGGCAAAGTATAGAGAAAGC
>NW_016908444.1:2409623-2440294 GCF_001483705.2 Eufriesea mexicana | reverse complement strand
GACTAATCACTTGACTAACTCCGTGACAAGTAGCTGACTTGACACGGGCTTTTTAACCCTATCCGAAAGGTCAGTTTCCTCTACGCCAAAGTCAGTAGTGTAGTAGACTCTTCCTTCCGGGTGATGTCCTCCGAAGAGTCACCCTCATGGTGACTCTTCCCGAGATGAGATCGGGGCTGCGTCACCCTCGGTTTACGACAGAGTAAATCGGGGTCGCTCGAAGCCAGCTCACGTGGCCTGGCCCCAACCTCGTACGGCCCATCTGGCAGCCAGACTTCAAATGCTGAAGCCTAATTCCCTGAATTAGGCTTTCAACTGACACCTCGTGTCCGGTGATCAGATTTAATAAAGAACACCGACACATACGCCATTGAACACCGAGCAATAAACTATATCAAATACTGAAGCCTAATTCCCCGAATTAGGCTTTCAACTGACACCTCGTGTCCGGTGATCAGATTTAATAAAGAACACCGACACATACGCCATTGAACACCGAGCAATAAACTATACAGCGCTTGACACTTGACAGCTAGTAGAGCCTGTCAATCTTCTACACCTAGCACATTGTTCTACATAGCATCACTTCGACTTAGATCCCTAAAAATATCCTATATAAACAATATCGAAATTTCTATCTAATTATTATCACAGGAATCACCTACAAACTGGTATAATTCTGCTAACCTAACCTCTTCGATAATAAATTTGTCTCGTTGATCCCAGCTGAAACCCCTCCATTCGATTCCCGAATAGCGATAGAATTCACGGATGGAACGTAGGAAGAAGGGAACTTCACCACAGGGCCATCGCCAGCATAATTCGACAGGAAGTACGCGAAAGTTTCCCTCGATTTCGAATTAAACCGTGTACTCCTGCCGCGGCAGCTTTATAGACTGGATAAACCTCGCGGTACACGCGACCGGGCCCGCTCGTACGTACACGAGAGCCGCGGATGTCGGCGTAGCCGGGATAGTCCATACCTAGAATGAGTTATATCGCATTGAATATCAGCCGATAGGATCTCACTCGCGGCTGCCTCCTCTTCCTGGCTGACTCTCAAAGCGGCCGCGCGCGAGCCATACCCTTTTACAATATTACATCGTTCCACCAGTCCACTCCAATTCGTGCTTCCGAAGAGTCATTGCGCTACTTTGTTTCCACCATGCACTGCTCCACACGCTTCGGCTACAGCCTCTCCAGCGGGGGGATATCCCGCGTGGCAATGGCGTGGTCCGAGGACTGGATAAAAGCCAGGCTGCTGGGAATGTCGCGCTGCTGGGCGTGGGCGTGGTAAACGACAGGCGCGGGATTTTGAAACGTCCAGTAGGACGGAACAGAATGGGACGTTAGCGCGTTTCGGACACATAACCGGCATTTACGCTGGCGACCGCGCGCAAATGTCTACGACGCATGCGCGAGAAGCGGAAAGACTGAAACTTTGAAACGTCCTGTAGAACGGAATGGAATACGACGTAAGCACGTTTTGGAGACATAAGCGGTATTAACACTCACGATAGCGCGCAAATTTCCACGGCGCATGCGCGAGAAACGGGGAGACTGGAATTTTGAAACGTCCTGTAGAACGGAATAGAATAGGACGTTAGCGCGTTTTGGTGACATAACCGGTATTTATGCTCGCGATAGCGCGCAAAATTCCACAGCGCATGCGCAAAAAACGGGAAGAGTAGAATTTTGAGACGTCCTGTAGAGCGGAATAGAACGCGACGTTAGCACGTTTCGAAGACATGAGCGGTATTTACATTCACGATTGCGTACAAATGTCCTAAGAGCGGGATTTTTAAAAGACCCGCGAAATACGAATACAGTAGAATAGTGCGTGACTGGAAAATTTCTAGGAAGAATTTCTCTTCCTATTCGAGACTTGTGAATAGGAATAAAATGGAACGGAAACCCGCGAAGTGACAGAAGCATTGCGACGTTCGACCCGATTCCGTTGTCGTAATTTTGAAACGACCCGTAGAGCGGAACGAGATAACGCGCGTACGCCGGGTGATCTGCCCGCTCGATCCGAGGGGCAGGAACCCGGCGGCCATTAGTTTTGAAGATCCCCGTAGGATAAAGGCGAGGTACGCGAGGAAGTACGCGGAGGAAGCGGGCCGAAGGGGGCCCGAAGTTATCTTCGATCGAGTATGACTTTTTCCAAACGCAGCCCACGACGCGGTCGTGTCACGGCAGCGTGGCTCGACTAATTTCTTTAACGAGCCCGCGCGTTTTTACGGTCCGTCATCCGCGATGTCGCGTCGCGGTCTTAACCTGGAATGCGAAGGATCGCGCGCGAATCCCGCCGTTCTCGAATCGCTTTCGTCAAGGTGATTCGGATGACAGGCTGAGTCACGGCCCGATCCAGGACTACATTCCACACGGCTGAGGTACACGCGATTTCGCGAAAAAACCAGCGCCGCCGGAGCCAGGAGTCGCCGCGAATTCTTTACGCGCCTGCTGATTTTATTGTAATATCGAGCGTCCGTTCCGCGGACCTCGCGATTCCAGAAAATCGCCGCTCGCGGACGTGTCCGCACCGTTTCTCGAACGTCATCCCCTGCCGCTTATCTCGCCGATATTACCACGCTTTTTCCCCTTTCTCCCCCTTTTTTCCGTCCCCTTTTACCTCGAACATACGCGGGAGATTTATGTTTACGATTTGATTGCCGTAAATCGTGACGCGAACATCTACACAGGCTTTATCGATCGTTCGTGAAACGCGAGGATTGCGCGGTAACGCGATACGAGGGCTCTCTAAATTAGACCGTTTAATAAAGGAAACCGAGTCTATTGACACTTTGACAGCCATTGGTTGGTCATACATGACCTGTCACGGTCTCTCCTATCACGCCATGGTGGTCATTGTTGACTGGAACCCTCGAACTACTTGCAATTGTAAAAATTCGATGAAAATTGACAGCTAGTGGGGTGTCAATCGTTACCAAGGACGCCACGGTGGTCACCCGTGACTGCCAATAAGACAAACGATTAAATGGGTGAGAATATTGTCTTGTATCATCAATTTATTATTATTTTGCCATTATATGCTCGGAATAATAAAAATATTACCGTGGTGTCCTGAGCGAAACACGTGGCAGTCAAAGGGTTAAGGGAGAACGAGTTACGGAAAGTCCGAAAGAAGAGAGGCAACGAGAGGTGTACACGTGGAAAGGAATTCATGGTAGGAACAGGTCGGCGTTACGTTGCATCTACTTACATAGGCATACGCGAACTTTTCATGAATGACTCAACGATCCACGTAACCACTCCGCGCCGTTCCATAGTACCCCGCTCGTTGCATCACGGAGGATCGAGCAGGAAGGTCGAACGAGAGAAATTCGAGCACTCGAGGGACCATTCCGAAGCGAAGACGAACCTGTACCCCGTTCGAGCAGCTGATCGGAGGTGGCTGGGGAAAAATCCGCTCGATCCAGCGGACGATAACGACGCGAGAGATCGGGGGCCGTGTAACCGTGTTATCAGAGATGTTAACAAGCCCGGTATCAGGAATCCCCGTGTCGCTGGGAGAATTTTATCGGACCCCAGGACGAAATCCTATTGCCTCGTCGACCTCTCTTCCTGAAACGGGAGAGAAGTACTTACGCGCCGCGGCGTTCGCCTTGGAAAGGTCACCAGGAGGTGGCTCCGAAAGGTCGCGCCGGTTTCACCGGTCGCGCTGACGAAGAAGAAGCAGCGCCGGTCGAAGGAAGAGGAACACGCGACGACGAGGACAGACCTAGTCGGCTGCGAGAACGGTGAAAGCGAATCTCCATTAATGTTCCTCTAGCTGGAGGACTCGTGCACCGTGTGTACGTGCATATTTAAGTGCAGTGCCCCGGAGACTTCCGGTCAGCGCACCGCTCGCAAGCTGGCAGAGACGCGCGTTCGAGGAAGCCGATGATGGACTCTTGCTCCGTGCCGCGGTCATTAGGCTATATCGTAACCCCTGCACCTTCCTGCACGCCTCCACGATCCCGCAATTAGGCACGGCCCACTTTGACACCATCTTGCGCTTTCCGCGAACGCGTGGAAAAATTCCCTCTTTGTGGGCACGAGTCGTGAGGGTATTTACGTGACCCGTCGAAACGGGATTCCAATTTTTCGTGGAAGCTTGGTCGGAAGTCGAATTAGAGGATGGGTTATGAAATTTGACATTTGGGACTGTAGAATCTGTCAAAACGACGAGTTTCCAGATGCAAGTACAATGGGAACGGAATTAGGTGTTCCTGTTTAATTTCGTTGCATTATTTTAACACGTTAGACATTGGGATAGCGAGGGGAGTTTGCGTTATGGCAATTGTTGGAATACTGGATGTACTTAGGTATTTAGGCACAAAAGTACTGAGAATACAACGGAGAGGTCTAGTGTCCTGTAAGGAACTCCTCGCATCTGGTGTCTTCGCCCTTTCGAGACTCTTGGCTCTCGATAGTTTATGGAACTGTGACGGCATCATTTTCATCCTCGCCACTAGATGAATTTTAGGTTTAAAGAGGCAAATCCTCCGCTTCCTGTATATAGTATTTCCAAACTTTTCAATAGTGTCCCCATCTAAGGCAGGGTCTATTAGATACCCTCACTGATGAGTCCATTAACAGGACCAGGACGAAACGCATCCCTTCCTTTTCCTTTCTCGCCACCACCACCACACCTGTCAATGCCTGGACCATGGCAATTGTGAGAGTCCCCCCGTAGAACGATCGAGAGTTTACACGAGCACGGAGTTATCGTGATTCGTTTGTCAATAGCCGATGAGGCCCACTGGACGATGACCACGGAGGCCCATCTGTCAACGACCAATTGAAGATATTTTAGAAGAATCGTGACTACCCTAGCGATCGGGGGCTCAAATTTTATATCTGAGCGCCCGATTATCTTTTATCTTCGTAGGGGGCACGCGTCGCAGTTCTCGAGGATGCTTTCATCTTTCCAGAACCCCGATCCGCGACATATGCTCCCGCGTCTTGGCATGTGTGTGCCCCATCGCTTTTCTTCTTTGTTGGGGCACGCGTCGTGGAACGTTCTCGGTGGTTCTGATTTTTCTAGAATTGTCATAGATCTGTCACTGGCCATCGAAATCTCTCGATCCTTCGAGGTCGCCACGCAATATTAATTTCCACTTTTACACGACTGCTACAATCATAAATTTTTGACTCACTGCAAATATAGGAAACGTGTCTGTGTATACACAAGAAGAAAACATCATACAGGCTCCCGATAACTCATTAGAGTCATTATACAAGTAGGTTACCGTCGATCTTCAAGGCGGTCGGGTTCTCTCTGCTGAAAGACAGTCAGCCAAAGAGATGGTCTATTCCAACAGTACACTCCGTAGATTGAATCGTGGAAAACTCACTTTTCGGATCGTTGCGTCACCGTGTGTGTCGCTGCTCCGCTATCGCGGGCTGTTTGTAAACAGGATGTGGAATTAGGTGGAACGGCATAACCGAGATACGTAGGATCCGTTGGAGATCCTGTTGAACGATGGGGGCCGCCGCGGCTTGTAATCGTGATCCTTCGAGGTGGGTCTTATCTCTATAACTGTACCTCGTTCGCGGCGAACCCGTCGTCACCGGCTGCGCGATCCTCGTCGATCCACGAAATTCCTGTCGTGGCTCGCCGCGATCCCCGCGAATTTATGCGACGTACGTTTCGGTGCGAACTGCTCGTCCACGTTATGCAAAACCGTACGGCGAAATTTATTATGCATTCAGTGAAACTGCTGCGAAGAAAGTGCCTTACGAATCTGGCCTTCTGGTCTATTTCTTCGCCTTTGATCGACGCTGCACGCCGTCTCGATCCAATTTCGATCCTCCTCTTCCTTTTCCAACGTCAGAAATTTATTTCGTGCGAGATAATTTGGAAAAAGCAGCATTTGAAAACGGGCTTGAACGAATGGGGTTTCAGAAAAATTTTAAGGATTATGCAGTATTAAATTTAATTAAATTAAATTAAATTAAATTAAAGGAAAAATGGCCTTCCATTAGTTAATGTGGGATGATTTTAGCGGGGATTTCGGATGTAAACGCGCAAAGGTCATTCCAAGGTCACCTTCATCCTTCCTCTTCTTCGTACGATCGCGAAGAATTTCGCTTCGTACTTTGGTAATTTTCGAAAATGGTACCCGCCATTTTGCCAACGTTGGAACGTAAAGCAACGCTTTATAGGAAAAATACAGGAAAAGAGGATGTACAGACTCCTGCAATTTTCTCGGTGAAATCGGAGGATAATAGACGGTGGACAATAGACGGAAGGGGAGTGGACCGTTTGAATTTCTATCGGCAATTTTCCGTGAATTTGTGGAACAAGGTGCGCGCGTTGGCCAGGTTAATCGGGCATTAATCGTTACGATCCCGTGGCGCCTGGCACGTATTTATCCTAACGGGAGAATCACTAATAGTCGTTGCGGTGAGCAATCGCGGACTGCCGTGGACAGGTACAGTTATACAGATAAGACCACCTCGAAGGATCGGCTGCCGTGGCACGTTCGCGTGTCGTGGAATTTCCGTAATTCGATTGCCCGGCTTTTTCTCATCGCCGACCTGCCCATGAGCTTTTTTCCCTTTCTAGGACCCCGTTACCGTTCCTCTTCCATCGGCCTCGTCCCGTCGTTTACGTAACTCCCAGCACGATGGCCGTGAGCCATGATCGAGGCGGTAAATTTAAATTTCAATCCGGACGGTTCCTCACAAAGAGTGCGACTTTTAGGCGCCGAGTTTCTCCGGAATTCAATTTCACGCTACGTTAATCGCTCGAGGTTAGGCAACCTAGTCGCCTCGTTCTTCGAGATCCTCCAACCTTGAGCCGTTCTTCGTGGATTCGGTTAAAAATTCCTGCATCGCGACGGCGCGTAAACACGTACGGAACACGCTCGTTTCGTACTGATCGCGTGGAATGCGTGAAAGTGGCATCCGTAAAGTGCCAAAAGACGTTTGGCGACACTGTGATGAGTGGCTTCGGGAGGTGGAACGCGTAGCGATCACCTGGCGAACAGCGGAGGACGCGTTAGGCCAGATGAGTCATTGGCCAGGGACGAAGAAGGAGGACGGCGTTGGTCGAGAAGGGATCGAGAAGGGTTGGTTCGCAGGTGGTTGCCTCGCGTGGACCGGTGGACGGGCGCGATGCCGCCGATGGACGCGTCGGTGCCGTTGGTGGTGACGTGGTGGTGGTGATGCTGGTGGTGGTGTTACGGTAGGTTATGCCTTGCATTCCACTCGAGGTCGACGAACCGAGACGAACGCCTGCATGCGCGCCGGCCACGTTGCTCGCTCCTGGCCACTGTCCGGCCTGCCTTGCCCTTTCCTTTCCTTTCCTTGCCTTTCCTTTCCTTTCCATGCCTTTCCTTTCCCTTCCTTTCCCTTCCTTCCCTTCCTGCGCCTCTTTTCCCTTTCTTTTCGTCCTTTCCTCGAGAGCTCTCCCGGCTAAGGCTGTCGCGCGTCCCTGCCATCGTGCGACACCAGGCTTCCTCGTCCTTTTGCTCCTGCGCGCTGCCAACGCGCTTCTCTCGCGGGACGAGAAGCGTTTTGGGTTATCGATCCGGTGCATCGTCTTCGTTATCGTCTTCGTACATCTCGTTCCAAGTTGGATCCAGGTGTTGGAGGGAGTTGCAGAGTTAGGTAAACAGGTTTCGCGTCGTCGCGATATTGACAGCGTGTAGAGGACAGTCAGCCTTCGGGAGTTTTCATTCGGAGCGAGAATTTTCATTCAAGGATCCGGTGGTAGCCTTCGGAGCGTAGAACTAGATCGGATCTCTATCGTAGAAGCAGGTTGAGCGTTGTCGCTTGACCAGTCTTCCCGCAGTTTCACGAACAATGCAGTGTTATGCGAGTACATGCCTAGTAGCGTGATCTAATTTCGGTTTTTAAGTTTCCTTCCACCTCTGCTGGGCTTTTTGTACTATGGAAAGTGGAGCACGATGAGATTCGTAGTCGAATCGGAACCCGGTGATCAAAGAGTAGACCGTCCGACCTAATTGCTGTCAGTCGCGATTTACCCGCGACGCTCGTGTCCCGTTTCTCGAATTACGCGCGTAAAAACCGGGATTCCCGGCGATCCAAGAAAGTGCCTCGCGCTTTCCCGCTTCTTGCTGCCGGGAAAATCTGGATCCCTCTAGCCGAGCCAGTTTCTTTCCTCCGCTGTCATTATCGCCGATTAATTCCGTGGCCTTTCACCGTCAAACTTTTCCCTCTTCTTGGCAGTTTCTTATCGACGCTTCTCCGTGGACGACAGTGAGAGAAAGTCGTCTGTCTCGGTCCTCCTTCCAATTATCGTAACAGTACACGACCGACGAACGCGTACTACGCCATCCGTCGTTTACCCGATCTTCTGACCGATTTCTACGTCCGCGTACGAATTTCCATCGGCGAGAAGCACTTAACGCGATTTCCCGCTGATTTTCCACCTATTTTCCAACTATGTTTCACCAGTCGTTTCGTTTTTCCCGGTGAAAGCGCCGAGTTTCTACGATTTCCGTCGTTTTCACTCCGCCCGAGAACAACTAGCGCCACCGTTACCGAGAACTCCGCTAAATCGCTGCAATTAGTCCGGACAATCGGTGCAATTAGCCGGTGTGTGCCTTCTGGTTCGGTGTTCACCGGTTTCGAGGCTCGTCGAGAACTCGGCAAACTGGCTAAAACTAACGCGATCGTACAACTGGCTAATAACGGGTAATTGCGAGCGACGCGAGGGAGAGATCTCGCGCCGCCATTGCACAGGTTGCGAAGGATATCCACGTTTGGGGCGATTTTGTTAAATCGGGGTGGATAAGAACGAGCGAGTCATCAGGGAATCACGTGTTATCTACGGAGAAATTTAGCTTTATCGATATCGACATTTTCACAGGGGTCAAAGATGGCACCGAGTTGGGTGTCTCGGGGCGAGCGTGGTCGCGAGAGAAAGGTTCGGCGCGAGTCGGGATTAATTGGGAACATCGGCGAGGAGGATGAAGGAAGAGGAACAGGTGGATAGCAGGCGCGCGGATGGTCTATGGAAAAACTGGACTCGCGGCTTCGTTAGCAGAAGCCGCGAACACTTTCGCTGGCATACGGGGAACGCGCGACGATTGTCGATAATCTGCGAGAGGACGAGCCGCAAGAAAGGTACGCGGAGATGTGGCGGGCAGTGGAAAAATGTAGAGAGTTCGCGGGGAATAATAAAAGCGTTTCGAGGAGAAATTCCACGAAACGTGGTTGAAAGTTTCTACCGTTGCACGCGTGGTAAAACCGGTAATCATTGCTAGAAAGTAATCGTCGTGCGCGGGCTGTCGTATGAAAATTTAATAAATCCCTGGAAATGCGATTCGTGGCATCGATACCGTGTAATCATAGCGTTGCGCGTTGCTTTCTTTACAGGTAATAAAATCCGACCCGGGGCACCGTAATTTCCCGCGTAATTCTCGTAAAGCATTCGTGGCCGGGCCGTATAATCCTTATTGGCAGGATTCACCTAGATTTCGAGTTATCGCAATGGGGCAGGATTACAGGGGAGGCCGTGGTCCAACTTGCCCGCGCTATCCCGTAATTATCGCGTGGCTATTATTGCTCTTAATTAGCTTAATTGCCGGAGGCTCCGAGCGGGTTCGGTGGCTGGAACCGTTCTAAGGCCGAGCGGCACGTGGTTCAGCCGTTGCTTTCGACAGGCTACTTTCACGATTGCACCCTTTTGTCGGCGCCTGCTGGCCGGTGCAATTAATTGGATGACCGTAGCAACGATAAAAGGAAATGCCATTCCCTTTTCCGGCGATCAACAAAGCCCTATCTAATGGAGCGCCAGCCCGAACTTCGCTCCTGATAAATAATTAATTCCGCACCATCTCCGTCTTCCACCCTCTACCCTGATTTAATCGTTATCGTTTAGGCACTTCGATTATCGCCTACCTCGCACGTTCCTTCCTCCCACGTTCGTTAACGTTTTTGACCGTTCCCGCTGTCAATTCCGCCACTGGGGATAATTAGTAGTGGAACTAAGATTACTGTTCTAGCAAAAACTAAGCAGTAAAGTAAACACTACATCCTAGCGATACGGGGGCGATACCTTCCCCTGCGTTTTGTCTTTTGTCTCCTGTTTTCTGGAGAAGTCCTGTGACCTGCGTGGCTGAATTACGGTCAATCGCCGGTTCGCTGTTTTCACGCGCCGTTGCTCGCAACGAGGCTTTTATTTATCGGAGAACAATTTATTAGCCGATAAATAACGGAGCGCGCGCCAGCAGCCCTCGCGGCAGGATGGAAGCCTTCGCCGCGGAGGAAACGCAGCCGCGAGCCCCGTCTTCCGCGTCGTGAAATAATTCAACTATGAGGGGGTAATTGATGAACACGCGTGACACGGTCCGAGGAAGCGGGGATAGAGAAGGGTGTGGATTTGGCCGTGCACCCTCCTTTCGAGTCGTGGTCGACATCATCGAAGCGGAAGTGATTCAGCTGCTTTATCGTACCCAGGTGGTCTCTAGGTTACATTTTGTGACTCAGCGAGGGAGTGGTTGTCAATTTATTTGAGAAATTCTTCATTCCCGATATGACAGAGGAGATGGATTAATCATACCTTGATAGATCCACCTTCGCGAATTAGAAGAAAAATATATACATATAGGGCACTTGTGTTTTCCATATTGATCAAAGTGTCAGCTCGAATTAAGGCCTTAGACTGCGTATTTTTAAGGCCATCGAAGACTTACGCATGGAAGAATTAGGCATCGAAGACTTAGGCATCGAAGAATTAGGCATCGAAGACTTAGGCATCGAAGAATTAGGCATCGAAGAATTAGGCATCGAAGACTTAGGCATCGAAGACTTAGGCACCGAAGACTTAGGCATCGAAGAATTAGGCATCGAAGACTTAGGCACCGAAGACTTA
This sequence comes from Eufriesea mexicana, assembly GCF_001483705.2. Lineage (NCBI taxonomy): Eukaryota > Metazoa > Arthropoda > Insecta > Hymenoptera > Apidae > Eufriesea > Eufriesea mexicana. The sequence goes on along the minus strand of NW_016908444.1, from coordinate 2,429,442 downwards.
GGCATCGAAGAATTAGGCATCGAAGACTTAGGCACCGAAGACTTAGGCACCGAAGACTTAGGCACCGAAGACTTAGGCATCGAAGACTTAGGCACCGAAGACTTAGGCATCGAAGACTTAGGCACCGAAGACTTAGGCATCGAAGACTTAGGCATCGAAGACTTAGGCACCGAAGACTTAGGCATCGAAGACTTAGGCATCGAAGACTTAGGCACCGAAGACTTAGGCATCGAAGTCTTAGGTATCGAAAACTTAGGTGTCGAAGACTTAGGCATCGAAGAATTAGGCTGTCTTTTCGCGACTCATCTTTCAAATCACGTATTAAACTCGATTAGACTCTGGATTAAAAATTATTACCGCGGAAATTATAGAAATACCCGGATTCACGCCATGGAGGAAAGCTTTGTCGCGACTCCCGGTTGAAAACCAGGCAATAAAGACTCGAACAGCGTTTCTGGTACGGGGAAGGCGAGCAATCGTAACGATTCTACGCAAAAGACCGGTCGGAGTTACCTGAGAGCGACTTTGGACGGATTCTCGGTGGAATTGGTTTGCGCATTCGTAGGAAGGAGCTCGGGCGAGCCGAGGCAGGCTTGCACGTGCTCGTTTTCGATCAATGGCACCCTCGTGTAAGAACACTCGACATTCTCCTCGCACGTGCCGATGGCAGTAACCTCGAAGACAATGACATGCCGACGACGAGCGCGTCGCCGCATGTAAATGTAACCTTTTGTGAGCCCGTGGAAGACGACGCGACGCGCGCCTGCCGGAGAGAGAATCGCGGCGAGTGAAAGGCGCGCGACGTGTCTCGATTCCGCCACACCGGGCTTCTCGCTTCTTCGTGGGATTAGGAAATGTCAGCTGATGCGCGCGCGAAAACGCTCCGTCTCTGCTTCGCCATCATCTTCTCCTTCGGCTAGGATCAAATGGAACACGCGACGATAGGGTGGAGGAAGAACGTGGAAATTAGAAGAAAATTCGGGAAATTTCGCGGAAATTCGCGGAAAGGGTGGAAATTGCAAGAAAGCTTGGCGAAAATTCGGGAAATTTCGTGAAAATTCGCGGAAAATGTGGAAATTGCAAGAAAGTTCGCGGAAAATTCGGGAAAATTAGCGGTAAACATGGGAACTTGACGAAAATTCGTGGTAAACGTGAAAACTTTTCAAAAATTCCAGGAATTGCGCTGCAAATTCGCGGGAAAGTTGACGAAAATTCGGAAAATTTCGCGAAAATTCACAGGAAATGTGAAAACTTGAAGAAAGTTCGCAGAAAATTCGCGGTAAACGTGGAAAGTTGCCACAAATCCCAGAAATTTCGCTGAAAATTCGGGAAACTTCGCGAGAATTCTAGAAAAACGTGGAACTTTCGGGTTCTTCTGCAAGAATTCCAGAATCGTGTTATTCTTTCGGTTCAGTAGAATCCTCGTGAACATTTTTACCGTTCTCTTTAAATTTATTGCGACGGTACATCGAGGAATTAAAATACCCAACGTCTCCGCATTTTTTCCCCAAAATTCCCGAGTCTCGCGAAATTCCTCTCGAGAGACGCGACCGAATCCTCCCGTTAGTCGGTGGACGTTAACGTTAACTGCTCGGAAGAGGAAGAGGAGAATAAAAAGAAGAGAGGACGCGGAACTCGCGAGAAGCTGCGGTTGGTAACGAAGCCGAGGGGCCCGTCCTGGGGCCGTATTACCCGAAGACATTAAGCTCGAGCGTTTTCGCAACGAGGTGCGAGCGCGCCACGCTTTCGGTAAGACGGCTCGGCTCGTTAACCCGGAACTATTAATCGACTTAACGGCCAATAACCGCGTCGGTCATTAATTTATCGGGCCCGTGGCGCGCGAGAGCCGCCGGGGGAGCCGGGTATTCGCGGATTAAAGGGGCATTCAGGTGGACGAGCACGCCTGGAACGAGGCCTGGAAGGAAGGAGCGAGCGTGCGAGAGAGGGAGAGCGCGAGGAAGACGGAGCGATCGGGGCTGATCGCGCGCGAGTCGAGCAACAGGCCCCCGCCATCGCTGTACCACGGCGCCACGCGTAATTGGGATTAATTAAGTGGAAAGCGCGAATTAAATTAACGGTCCGGCGTGGAATAGAATCGCGTTGCATAACGAGTCGACGCCGCGAGCGAAAGAGGATCCTGTCCACAGGATCCGATCCGTGAAGGATACCGCAGGATCGAAGGTTGCGATTCCTGCGCGGCCACCGAGGTGAGCGGCGGACACATAACGTGCCTTTTGTTTCCATGCTTCGGGCCAGTGCTGCCACGGTCCCGGCAAGCCTCTGACGATCTCCTTTCCTCTGACTTATCTCACTATCTGACTATCGTGTCTTGCAATTAGTGGTCAGTCGAACACTCCTTGCGACTATTGCTGCGACGATTTTGCCGTCTGAAGGAATATTAGATTTAAAATGGGGAATTTAACTCTTTGCGCTCGAGTGGCGCCCTTCAGTCGCCATTCGATGAAATTTCAAAGCTCGATATTCATTAACCACTTTCGCTACGATTTAACTTTCGGTGGTATACACGTCGTTGGCGGCTTTGGAACAAAAGCATCTCGACGTGCGTGGCACGTCTTTATAGCGCAAGTGGTTAATATGTCAAATTTCAGATAATGTAACTGTGTGCGAGGTGTCTAAATCAAATAATACCACGTGTTAATTATCGTACGACTTCTTATTCGCTGCTCAGAAAAATATCGACAGCTTTGTAACAGAAAATCTTTGAACTCCTATCCCTCTTTGGCCAAAAAATCGTCGAGTGCAGAGGGTTAATAGGGGATGGAAATTTTTGGTATCATGAGCGATCTTTAGAGCAGACGCAAATAGTCAGACAACAGACAGCGTCTCCCATTGTTTACGCGTAAAACATTTATGCCTGTTGATGACGGGACGATTAGTCTAGATGGGTGTCTAACCTTGGGAGCCAAAGAGCCTAATAAAAAGAGTCTAATAGAGACCTTTGAAAAAGAAAGTCTTCTGGATCACTCACGGTATTTCCCTATTCTTTGGCCACATAAAGAATTAATCCCTATGTAGCTGTATTATTACAAACGAACCAGGGTTATAAATTATAGTTACAAGAGCAATTAGTGTGGGTAGATATTGTGAGGGGTGTGGTAAGAGTGACACTAAGTAATATGGTTCAAAAACTTAAAAGTCTTCGGAATCACTCACTATACTTCATCCTTCGGCCACAGTATCTCCTTTGAAACCATTGCTGTGACGATTTGGGGAAGTCCTCGAAAATCCTCGACCATTTTCTTTCTATCAACGCGTTATGGTAGAATTTCTTACGTGTAAAACGTCGTAGAGGCTCTCAGAAGACGTCATATAGGACAGCTCATAACCTCATAAAGAATGTTTCATATCTTAATATTACATCTATCACGGTCAAATAACCGGTGAATAAGAAAGCAGAAGAATCTTTAAAAAATGATGTAAAATCACAACCAATGATTCTATACTATATATATTTCCATATTCTATATATTCTATACCATAAACTAAGTCAATAACATTAAACGCGGAATTTTGAATAAAAGATTGAAAATAGCCATTTAGGCTGTGCTAGGTTTAGCATCGATGCTATTCATTTACGGTACCAAGCTTGAAATGACAAGTATTCCACTAGTACTTCGAATATCGTTACGTACAATCTCCAGAAACTGCACACCAAGTGAATAGAGTGTGCAACCAGGCTGGAGAGCGATTTTTAAGGTTTCGGAGGTTCGTTCGAAGATCACAGATCTCGAATTTAAATCAGAAACGATTAACTCAATGGTAATCACAGGCGACACAGACGGAATAGATGCATCGTAGAAACGGTCGTTGGAGTTCGTCGAAGAAATTTAAAACGAGTGTCTTCGCTGCTCCGAGAGAGCTAGATACCGATCGGATCAGTATTCCTCCGGTCATTCTCGTCTACTTGTAAACCAACCTAACACCGTTCTTTTACAATTCTAAGTCAGTCGGTTGAGAAACGTCGGAAAATCGATTCACCACCGTTACGATCTCCAGACTCGAGTTCTCGTCGCACCTCGTTTCGAGGGAAACAACTCTTGGACGATTGTAAAGGTCCTAGAGTCCCTAGGCTGGAGGAATTTCACCAGATCCCAGTACAGTTCTCGGGGAAAAGGTAGCCGCTTAGTTTCCAGGCGAAACGCGACTCGATCGTAATTTTCCACCTGCAGCGGTGGTCGATTTGCATTCGCGTGCAACGAAACCTGGTGAGCCTCTGCCTGGACAATTAATCGGCTCGCCACGAGCTTAAAGGACTGTTATTTCGCGGCGTGTAACGCATTTAAATAAGGTTACGTGTCAGGGTCGCGATCCTCCTTTTGCCGCTCCGTTGGATAAGTTTCTCTGGCAAATTTTTATTATCCGTCCCAACCTTTTCTCCGTTATCCTCGCGTGTAAATTCGCGTATACCGTACGTCCTCGCGCGAGCTAAACGCGTCGAACACGTCCGAGATGTATACTCCAGGGCCCCGAGTGGCGTGATTTCGAGGTTGGAGCGGTCGTAAATTTTCCTTCGTCGAAGAAATTGTTATCGTTATAGTCTGCCTTTCTTTTCATCTTTGAATCATTTTAGCGCGGAAGTAGATGACTGCCAGACTTGTTTTGCGCGCGGTGTTCTTTCCGAGAAACTCTCGTCGTTCCTATAAACGATATCTTTCTGTTAGAAAGAGAGGAAAAAGGATAATTGTCGATTTCAGACGCTTCGGTCCTGCTCTGCAACGGCGACCGGTCAAAAAACAGGGCTCTCGAGAACAGCGAATATCTCCGACATTTCGCGATATTTCTTAGTAAAAAAATTATAGGATGAACATAACAGATACACATATTTAAGGAAAAAATAACCAAATTTTTCTCCCCGTAATTAACCGTGAAAAAAATTCGCAAATATTGCCCATTTTCAGAGATCGTCAAGGTGACCTATCTCCTCTAATGACCTTCGTTGAAAGTAATATCTCCGAAATTTCGCGATATTTCTTAATAAAAAAATTGTAGGATGAACCTAAGGGCTACACCTATTTAAGGAAAAAATAATCAAATTTTTCTCCTCATAATTAACCGTGAAAAAAATTCGCAAATATTGCCCATTTTCATAGACCGTCAAGGTGATCTATCCCCTCGAATGCTCTAGGTTGAAAGTAATATCTCCGAAATTTCGTGATATTTCTTAGTAAAAAAATTACACGATGAACCTAAGGGACACACCTATTTAAGGAAAAAATAATCAAATTTTTCTCCTCATAATTAACCGTGAAAAAAATTTGCAAATGTTGCCCATTTTCAGAGACCGTCAAGGTGATCTACCCCCTCTAATGACCTTCGTTGAAAGTACATCTTAAAATGTAACTGTTTAATACCCAGACACTTGTTAATTACATTCTATAAACTCACCGTGGCTCGCATCGTAATCGAATATATCAATAATTCGTAATAATATATTGGGTTTATAAAACCGCGACTGTTTAGCACCCTGCTACTTGTTAATTCGTTTCGTCAAACGCATCGTGACGCGTATCGTACTAAAATACACCGCTAATTATGCTAACAGCCATAATTTTGGCTACCATAAATGCAGCGAAAAATTTTTCACGTTCAAAAACTCTGGTACTTTGTTCTCGGCGAACTACCCCCGGCGAAGCGCGGCGTTAACTACCCCCTCGGCGCGCAAATGGCCGCGCAGCGCGGAATGCGATCCTCTGGTCGATAATTAATCGCGATCGTCCGATTTTCGACTTAATCGGTTGGCTGGCACGGGCTGGGTTAGGGAGAGGACGCTAGAGGGCCGCGTTAACGACGTCGAGTTCCAGCCCGCTGGGTCCGGAGACGGGGTAGAATTTAGTCTCCCGCGGAGAATAAAAATCGCGCGAAATTCCATTGCTTGGCGGAAAATTCCGAGGCAATTTCCAAGCAGCCCCGACGTCCGCGTTTCTGCGCGACGCTGCGGGGTGCTTCCAGCTGAACGCGACCTTATTTAGCGCGCCAGGAATTCCAGGCCCCCTTCCGCCAGGGCAGCTCTCCAGCTTCGGCAGCGAGCCAAAGAATTCGCCCGCAAATTCCGCGGGAATTCGTTCGCCTGGAATCACCGTGGAATCACCTCGTTTTCCCGTGCTCAGGCGTGGCGTGTTCCCAGAGGGAAGCTGCGTCCAGGTTCAGGCCCATTGTTCCATTCTTTTACCCCGTTCACGCACGTTCCATCCCTTATGGGTTACGGGTTCGTCGAGATTAGAAACTGTGCAGTAAAATACTAAATATTAAAATAAACTCTGCGCCCAAGTGACGTAGGGCTGGTCCCTTCCCCTGCGTTTTGTCTTTTGACAGCGCGTGCCTTTTGTCTTCCATTTTCTGATAACCTGTTTGACCTACGTAGCCCTAAACGCACAGGCTAGTTGTAATCGATCGCCCCTTTAACCCCTTAACGTATTTTTACGAGTCTGACACGTGATGACGATTTTGGCCCAAACATGAGTATCACGAGCCACACTCGTGAACAGAAGTTCGGCCCAAATATGAATATCACGAGCCAGACTCGTGAACAGAACATTTTTCTAAATACAGTTTTGCAACTGTCGTCTGTTATAAAGTATAATATATTTGTAATATTTATAAAAGGAGAAAGGATTAGGGTGTACTTCCACAACAGTAGTATCGCGTAAAATTGACAGTATCACGCGTATTTATATTTCGGTACCTATTATCCAAACATGAGTATCACGAGCCACACTCGTGAACAGAAGTTCGGCCCAAATATGGATATCACGAGCCAGACTCGTGAACAGAACATTTTTCTAAATACAGTTTTGAAACTGTCGTCTGTTATAAAGTAGAATATATTTATAATATTTATAAAAGGAAAAAGGATTAGAGTGTACTTCCACAACAGTAGTATCGCTTAAAATTGACAGTATCACGCGTATTTACATTTCGGCACGTATTGCGACTGTTTTCGAGCATCAGTCTGGTCTGTATACCGTACTTTGACGTCTACCATTTGGACCCGGATTTCATCGAGTTAAATAACACGGGAAGGGGTTAACCCTTTGACTGCCACGCCTAAAGCACGTGTTTCCCTCCGAACGTCACGGGAGTGCACCGCTAGATGCAAGATTTGTTCTAATATGTTTTTGATGTTGTGATAAAAATTTTCAATTGTTCAATGGGGCACTCTTTGTTTCAAAGTATCTTCTAATTAGCGGGTATATTCCAAATGCACTAACTGTCAATTTTAATTCAATGTCGTTCAATGTAGTTCAAGTAGCTCAAGCACTCTTGTCACCAATGATCACCGTGGCGTCACAGGAGCATCCGTGGTCGGTCATATATGACCAACGTGGCAGTCAAAGTCTATTTCTTCGCGTTATAACTCCTTGACAGAATCGGTTCCCAATTTTTCGCAATGGTCGGAGAGAATACGGTGTTTTTGGAATCAACATTGGGCCCCATATGCAACCCTCGGTTACCCGAGTACCGTTTCCAATATGTTCCCCCTAGTATTACTTTCTCCGGGTATTACCACACTCGTAGGAATGTCCAATTTTGATTGATTCCACGCGGTAGTCGGGCACGAAAGGTCGGCTCGTTAAGACTCTCGGCAGTGTTTGCCCGCGCGGTGTAATTCGTTGCGTAACCACGGCTCAAGGTGGGTACTACGTTTCTCGTGTGTCACACTGCTACGTCCGGGATCCACCGTAACGTCCTTTAACCTGCAGCTTTACGTAACCAATCCCGGAGCGTCTTCCCGAGCCGCGATCGGCCACTCCGCTCGTCACCTGACCGGCCGACGTGGAAATCAGTCAGCCGAGGTAGATTGAAATCGCACAGTCCGTGCAACGTCATCTTCGCTGAAAGGTGTCACGCAGATGCCGCGTTCGACCCGAGCGTTTTCATCTAAACCGGTTGTTATCGGGTTTACGTAAGGCCCCGAGCCGCGGCGCGTTTCTCTGGCCGTTTGACGATTTATTCGGCAAGGCAATCGCGTCGCGATGCACGGAGGGACGCGTTTTTCGTGTATCTCGAGACCGCGGCGACAAACGAAGCAGCCACGACTGGTATTCCTCGGTGGAATGCCTGCCGGAGTAGAAAAACGCGTCCCTTTAATCTGAATCGTTAAGTAGCGCTTTTCCCTGTATCCTCAATTAACGGTAGTAGCGCGATAGCGACGCCTTTTTTCCGACAGTCGTCCTTTTATCCACGACCACGGGGGCCCTGCAGCTCTGTGGCACCGCGTATCGACCTTCCGTTGTCCACGATACGTCGGCCAATCGATAGTTCGACATGCCTTACACACTTTGCTACTTAGATCGTGTCCTCCCGCAGGACATCCTGCCCGATAACGGCCCCTGCTCTCCTCGCTGTCTACGCCAGCAGATAAGGGGCCACTTTTCACTTGGTAGGCCGGCTGCGCGCCGGCTAGTCTACCCCTATAAAGAATCCCTGCAATTGCATCCCTTTTTTCCCTCGCGTCCAATTTGCATCCTGACACTGGTCACCAATTCGTCTTACCAATTCGCGTTACCGGACCCTATTTATCTTCCCGCGTCGAATCTTCGTGCCCCGTGCCACACGGTGAAGGGTACACTGAGCTTTTCCGATGTTGATTTTCTCTGTTCTTATAGGGTTTGCATGTTGGCAGCATTCGCTATTCGTTTATCGATACTCTGCCTATCTTTTGGCGTCGAATCTTCAGGATCGTGTCATCTGACGAATAATACTGTGTTTTTCCCATGTTAATTTTCTCCATTCTGATAGGGTTTGCACTTTGGCAGGATTCAGCATTCGTTTATCGATCCTCTGCTTATCTTTTCGCGTCGAATGTTCAGGATCGTGTCATCTGACGAATAATACTGTGTTTTTCCCATGTTAATTTTCTCCATTCTGATAGGGTTTGCACTTTGGCAGGATTCAGCATTCGTTTATCGATCCTCTGCTTATCTTTTCGCGTCGAATGTTCAGGATCGTGTCATCTGACGAATGATAGTGTTTTTCTGACGTTAATTCTCTCCATTCTTGTAGGGTTTACATCTTGACAGAATTCGCCATTTGTTTATCGATCCTCCGCTTATCTTCTCGCGTCGAATCTTCAAGATGGTGTCATCTGACGTATGATACAGTGTTCTTTTCCGGTATTAATTTTCTTCATTCTTATAGGGTTTGCACTTTGGCAGGATTCGTCATTTATCGATCTTCTGCTTATCTTTTCTCGTCGAATGTTCAGGATCGTGTCATCTGACGAATGATAGTGTTTTTCTGACGTTGATTCTCTCCATTCTTGTAGGGTTTACATCTTGACAGAATTCGCCATTTGTTTATCGATCCTCCGCTTATCTTCTCGCATCGAATCTTCAAGATGGTGTCATCTGACAAATGATACAGTGCTTTTCCGATGTTAATTTTCTTCATTATTATAGTGTTTGCATTTTGACAGGATTCAGCATTCGTTTATCGATCCTCTGCTTATCTTCTCGCGCCAAAGCTTCAGAATCCTGCCACCAGGTAAATCGAACATTGGTTTTTGCGACGTAATTTTCTCTCTTCCCGTCAAATTTGCACCTTGACAGGATTCGCTATTCGCTCATTTATCTTTTGCTTATTTTCTCGCGTCGAATCCCTAAACTAGTGCCACCTGCCAAATCATACAATGATTTTTCCGACGTTAAATATTTGTATTTATATTATATTATATCCCTTTCCATCGAATTTACGTCTTGACAGGATTCGTCAGTCGCTTATCCTCTCTCGTTGATATCTTCAAGCTACTGCCACCTGGCAAAGGGTCCAGTGTTCTTTTCCAACGTTAATTTTCTGCCTTCCCGTAAGAGTGGGCATCCTGACATTGTTCGCCATTCGCTGCCAAATTTTTCATTTATCTCGCGGCGAATTTTCAGATTCGTGCCATATGGCAAGTGTCTGTTCTGTCAAAGTGTTTTCTCGCAACGTTGATTTCCAAACTTTGAATTTCGTTTGCTAGAAACACGCGGATTCGAGGAAGCGGGTCTGCGTGGAGAGTTACGCCGCTGATGAAATTAGTGGAAAGAAAAATGGAACGCGTTTCTTGGAACTGCTTACGAGAATCAGCTGCGGTGAAATCGATGGGGAAGGAATAAGAATGGATTCTGGGAAATCGGTGATTTTCTGGAAAGTAATTTTAAAAGGAATCCACTTTTGCGATCGTTGCCGCGTCGTAGCGGATCCTTAACGGAATTGGCCAATTGCTATGGCGGATACCGGGAACCGTATTTTTGATTTCACTATAACTGTACGATTACGCGTGCATTTTCTTTCCCCGTATCGGAATTTCTCGCCTATCGATTTGTAAATAATAGAAGATGGGGAGAGAAGAGAACCGCATTGGCATTCCGACATCTATGGAATAAATAAATAAATCAATTAGCGATGCTTCCGGTCTCATCGCGCGTGTGAATACGAACTTTTTCCTCCTCGCTATAGAAGCATGATCCTACATGTTGATGGATCACATATTCCCGTAAAATATATTTTATCTATTCATTTTTCCATTTTTCCATTTTTCTCTTATTTATTATTAGATGCCGGACCGAGTTAGATGTATATATCTTATATAATATAAAATCAGAGGGACGATGCATAGACTATATGAACATATTACGCAACCGCATGAATAACCGTAACGAAATCATAAACGTGAGGTAATAACAGAGATGGAAACGATAAAAGGCAGAATAAACGCAAGGACAAAGTAGAGGTAATTAAGAGCACTGCATACAATCGTGATTCAGAGCATTGTATATATCTCGGTCGCCTGCTTCTCGCAAAAAAATCTAATCTGCTCGAGAATTCATTAGCCAAGTCGCTGATTCCACTGTTGCGCGTTCATAAATTAATCAACGAGACGGTCGGTGAACTGCTAATTTATCCATTAACGAAAATTACAAAAATTCCGCGAAGTCCGTTAAATCCTGTTGATAACTAAGTAATCAAGTAAGCCATTTGCAATACCGTGCTTCGTGTGTCATTTATTTTATATTCCTTTGTTTCATCGATTCCTTGTTCTTCTTTATAACCTCCTTGACAGGATCTAAATAAATTTTTCATTCGTATTAACCATTACGCAATTTTCATAAGTATCCGTAACCACTAAATAGCAAATCCATTGAGCAGGGAAATTCGCTTCTTCCGATTTCAGTTGGCAAGCGTGCATGTCGAGGTGAGGATGCGGCTTAAGCCTATAAGACGTATTATAGCGCGTGCAATATTTGCCCAAAGATATTTCGTGTATGTTAAGTTTATGTTGCGTTATTAAATTACTTGTGATTAAACTACTCGTGGCTGAAATAGTGCTATTAAAATTCCCAACAAAATTTCAAAAAATGAAACACGAACTAGTCCAATTAAGGCATTTAGGCATTTCCAAAAATCGTATTGCTCCCTATTCCTTGTTCTTCTTTATAACCTCCTTGACAGGATCTAAATAAATTTTTCATTCGTATTAACCATTACGCAATTTTCATAAGTATCCGTAACCACTAAATAGCAAATCCATTGAGCAGGGAAATTCGCTTCTTCCGATTTCAGTTGGCAAGCATGCATGTCGAGGTGAGGATGCGGCTTAAGCCTATGAGACGTATTATAGCGCGTGCAATATTTGCCCAAAGATATTTCGTGTATGTTAAGTTTATGTTGCGTTATTAAATTACTTGTGATTAAACTACTCGTGGCTGAAATAGTGCTATTAAAATTCCCAACAAAATTTCAAAAAATGAAACACGAACTAGTCCAATTAAGGCATTTAGGCATTTCCAAAAATCGTATTGCTCCCTGTAAAGGGTGTGTTTATTGTATAACACGAGTACAATTGGATATTTCAAGGAAGGACGTAAAAATCATTACGCAATTTCTATAAGTATCCGTAACCACTAAATAGCAAATCTATTGAGCAGGGAAATTCGCTTCTTCCAATTTCAGTTGGCAAGCGTGCATGTCGAGGTGAGGATGCGGCTTAAGCCTATGAGACGTATTATAGCGCGTGCAATATTTGCCCAAAGATATTTCGTGTATGTTAAGTTTATGTTGCGTTATTAAATTACTTGTGATTAAACTACTCGTGGCTGAAATAGTGCTATTAAAATTCCCAACAAAATTTCAAAAAATGAAACACGAACTAGTCCAATTAAGGCATTTAGGCATTTCCAAAAATCGTATTGCTCCCTGTAAAGGGTGTGTTTATTGTATAACACGAGTACAATTGGATATTTCAAGGAAGGACGTAAAAATCATTACGCAATTTCTATAAGCATCCGTAACCACTAAATAGCAAATCTATTGAGCAGGGAAATTCGCTTCTTCCGATTTCAGTTGGCAAGCGTGCATGCGCGAGGTGAGGATGCGGCTTAAGCCTATAAGACGTATTATAGCGCGTGCAATATTTGTCTAAAGATATTTCGTGTATCTCAAGTTTATGTTGCGCTATTAAATTACTTATAAACCCGTGTGACTGAAATAGCGCTATTAAAAGTCTCAACAAAATTCCATCGACGAAACACGAACAATTAAGGCACTCACGCATTTCCAAAAATCGTATTGCTCCCTGTAAAGGGTGTGTTTACTCTATAACTCGAGTGCAATTAGATGTTTCAAGGAAGGACGTAAGAAGCTGGGAAAAGGAAGGTACGTGGCACATTCCCGTTGAATTCGCTTGGATCGAATCCCTCGATCTCCGGTTTTACAACCTTCCCGTCCACCATCTTGTTCGCGATCGCTGCACGCTCCGCGACGCAACTCTAACGAGCGGTTCGTTGGCAGGGAAGCTCGATTCTCGCGGGATCGTTCCCTCCGTGGAGAAAGAACGAAGGATTTCATTCACATTCCCCGTGTAGCTCGACAAGGAGCTAGCTAGGACGCGGCAGCGCGCACCGTTCTGTTTTCGTAATATTCGTTGCGTAACGCTCGTTTCGAGCAATGTTAGCCGAGTTACGGGGCAACAGCCAGCGGAGTAATCCGACCGGTGGCATTTTATTAAGCCACCGTATACCTGCTCGCTTTGCCCGCGTGGAACGTGTCTTACGACTCTGTTTACAGTTCCCTCGAAACGCTGCGCGCGCGACGTCCGCTCCGACTCGCGCCGCGTACTCGTCGGATTTCGTTAAATTAACGGTATACTCGTTGCGCGAGCTTCCTCAAAAAATCCCACCACTTTGCAGCTTTATGCCCCACTATCTCGCCGTTCCGAGGTTTACGCTCGCTTTTACGACCGCTCGCTTATCCACTTTGTCCGCATCTCCGCGATACTCTGTCGCGATGGCCAATCGCGATCTTCCTCGGCGAGAGGAACTGGAAAATTTAATCGATTATTCGTACCTCGCGCGGATACGCTTTGCATCGGTGGAGAGTGAGAAGTGGGGGAAAAATTGGAGAAGAAAAACGAAGAGATATAAATTTTACGACGCTGTTAACCGGAGCGGAGCACCTAACGCGTCGGATAAGATCGCGCTGAACCGAGCACTTTCCCCTCCCCTAATCGCCATTTCTCTTCCCCGGAGCGCGTCCGACTAATTAATTCGCCAACTAAATACGGTTATCCGAGGCGTGGAGCGGCCTTTCGATTTGAAATTAAAATACAAGCCGGGAGAAGCATGGAAACCGAATGGGCCAGGCCGCGGCCGTGCTCCCGGTTGATATATCGGTTCGATTTCTAATCTTCCGCGGCCGGCTTCCGGCCCCCATAAAATATCATCGGCCGTACGTCACGGTCGGACCGTGTCCGCCGCCTGTAATTGGTATTGCATCGCGTGGCGGCTTCCTTCGTCGACGTCATCGTCCATGGTCGCCTCCACGGCCGATCTGCATAGGCGATTATGCGAAAATGTCGGCCGAGATGCTAGGACCGGTAATACAGGCAGGATAAATGTGTCGCCGACTCGTGTTTTCTGTGCGTCTGGCCTCGCCGGTAGAATTATTCGCTTCGAGTCTCTCTCTCTCTCTTTACTCTCGGCTCGTGACGCTGCAAACACGTACGGATTAGTCGAGCCTCGCTTTCTTGTTCGTCGTTAGTAGGAAGTGAATCAAGGCGATGCCACGCTGTTGTTTCGTAGCCGGTGATAGAGCTACGCCGGACTTTGTCGCTGTTCAAGGCTGCTACCCCCACCACCGCGCGTGACCGCGACGGTGGCGCTAGCGGAGCGTCCGTGGCTCGCTCTGTAAATTATTGCCCTCGCGAATCGCATCGGCGGCGCGCGTTCGCCTCGCGATTCTCATTGAGATTCAGCTGGCGAACATCCGCGAAATAGAAATTATTCGCGATTTATTCGTTTACGACGCTGTGTATCTCGACGTAAGGGCGTAACGAAAAATATTACCGGGTACGAGTCGCGGTACGCAGGCTTTGCGTCAGACCTTGCGGTACGAGAGTAGCTTTCTCAGCCGGTCCGGTCATAGCCCAGAGGTTAAGTAATCGTCGTTAGCTTTTGATCCTCATTTAACCCTCCGCACTCGAGGACTTTCGCCATAAGGAAATAGCGAGTTGTAACTTTTCTGTCGTAAACTCGCTGACATTCTTGACGATGCACGTAAAACTTCCTTAGAATTTTGCTCAGTGGCTGAGGCTCGTCTCGAGGGTGCAAAGGGTTAAACCCGATTACTCGATAATCCCACAGAGTTGGAAACCACGTTCGTGTTTAATAATTCATTGCTAAGACACGGTTTACCGAAATTCGATACAGCGACGACGGAAAAGCGTCTTTTAGAGCAGATCTTCCGTAATGGACGACTCCATCGACGTCTTTGGCTCCCTGTCGAAGGAAAGTCGAGCGATCTCGGGGGCACAGAATCGAACGGGAGGAAAAAGCGTTTAAAGGCCCTTGTCTTCCTTCGCTCGGCGTGTCGACCGGCGTTCCTGCTCCGTTCCCGTTCTCGTTCCCTTCGTGCCCCGTCTTCGTCTTGTTTCTATTCCGCTGCTGGCATTGTCCTCCCGGCGCAGAGCCGCGGCGCGAGGAGTAATGTAATGGGGTCCCGTACGAACGGGCTACGCCATTGTGTCGGGATTTATTGGACGCGGCCGTGGACAAAGGTTTGTCACTGCAAATTATGATTCGTGCACACGGTGCCCCTTCTCGGGCAACGAGAAAATCACCGACCAATTACCGCCTCTCTGCTTTACGATCGCGAGCCCCGTGCTCCGTTTTCGGTCCCGCGAATCCCCATGCATCTCGGCTTACACGCTTCGGATCGCTTATAATTAAGAGGACGGTCGCGGCGCGGATTTATGGCACGCGGTGGCTTGCCCGCGTGGCATTTTGGAGACGGACGTTTTTCCATCCGCGGGTAAGAGGTTTTAATTACCGTGATGTAATAGCTTCGTAAATCTAAGTAGGCACAGTGGCTGGCGGAGACCTTTAGATTTCTCTGGCGGAGGAACAGGGGGATTAGAGGATGTCGGCGCGCCGATGGGAATTATTGTCTTCATTTTACGACACGGCGCCGTAAGAGTGAAAGTTTCTGCTTTACGTGCTTGCTATTTTTACCATCGCGCTTACGCTTAGGCTTAGACGCGTCCTCGAGCGATTTTCTAAATTTAAACCCGCCGGACTCGCCGCGATCCGCGGGTATTTCGTCGGCGAGGTAGATCCGACCTTAGATACGGAGCAGAGTTCTTCGCGATGTCAAGTGCTCCGTGGTTTCTCTTGTTCTACGATAACGGTACCGCGTGTCGCTTATGAGGCTTATGACAACGCAGAAAATTACGAGGCCTTCCGCGTCACCGGGCCCCGCGTGGCCGCGCGCGTCCGACGTATTTGGCGCGGATAAATTACAAGGTGGACGTCGAGGTTAGGCCCACGTGGGCGGAATGCCGGCGAGCCGACGAAATTCGAATTTGCATCCGAGATGGAGGGAGCGAGGAGGGACGGGAGGGGGGCTCGGAAGCGGCCGGAAAAGGAAATCGGGGTGAAAGGTTATCGAGTCGTTCCCGACGCGCCGTGTTCAACGCGACTACGCGCTGGTCATTCGGAAGCGCATGTACGGGCAACATCCGGTGCACTTCTCACGGTAAAAATGCAAACGGATCTGGAATTATTCATGCGTAATTCCTGCCGCTTTTTATACCTTTTCGCGCGTTGTTTCACGCTCCATGGCCGCGAGAATGAGTAAAGGAACTCGCCATCGAGTTATCCCTTTCATTACCGATATTTTAATTATCCGAGAGGAAAAAATCTCGATAGGCTGATCGATACGACGATAATCGAACCTTATTTACACAGGGTGGGTCACCACGTATTTTCATCTACATATACGTCATTATTATTACGCATAGCGAACAATGTTTCGGATGAAGTAGAATGGTTTTCAGAGAGGCGTATTCTGATGGTACTAGTTTCTTTGTAGATAGACGTGTAAAGGACATATGAAGGTCATCGAGTTATCCCTTTCATTATCGATATTTTAATCATCCGAGGGGAAAAATCTCGATAGAATGATCGATACGACGATATCATCGAATCTCATATATACAGGGTGGGTCACCACATATTGCCTTCTAGATATATGTCATTATTATTACGATTAGCGAAAAATATTTCGGATGAAGTTTAATGGTTTTGAGAGAGGCATATTCTTATGGTACTAGTTTCTTCGTAGATGGACGTGTAAAGGACATATGAAGGTCATTGATATTTTTTTAAATGGAAGCATGTACTTTTTATTACATCAGCTGATGCTCCTTCGTATTCTTTACAAAAAGGGATCAACGTGTTTATATTAATTAATGATTCCATTTAAAAAAATATTAACCCTTTGCACTCGAGTCATTCTCAGTCATTTAGATCATTTAATCAGATTCTAAAGATCGACGTTAATTAATATGTCAAATTTAAAATTACTTAACGATGCGTGGAATGTCGAAGAAAAATAATTCTACGTCTTAATTTGTATATGATTTCTCATTTACCATTTTAAAAATATACTACTACTACTTTTCTGTAACGAAAAAGTCGTCGAGTGCAATGGGTTAATAACCTTCATATCTCCTTCACACGTTCATCTAGAAATTAACTGGTACCATCAGAATACGCCTCTCTCAAAACCATTCAACTTCATCTGAAACATTTTTCGCTATGTACCGGTATAAATTATTATCCCTATATTATATTATATAAATTATTCTAAATTATTCGCATCTGTGAATTTGTTTTGCCATAATTTCAGCAATCTCTCTATCTTTATCGGTGAAAATAGGATTAAAAATAAAATCGAAATACGTTATTGCTATTTTTATGGTGACACTGTTATAATGGTATACCTAATATTTTACTAAACTAACCTAACCTAACCTAACCTAATGGAAAAGGTTGCTAGGAGAAGAGAATTCGCGGCGAGTATGGTGGAAATCTCGGAGAGGATCGGCACACTTGACCTTTCCCGCAGGTGTGGCCGGTTAAATAATCGTAAAGCGACGAATTATCGCGGCGCACGGCCGGCAGAGCGTGAAGATAAAAATCAGCCAGTCGTCGACACGTTGATCATCGTCTCGCCTCGGGTGAATTCGCGGGGATATTTCATCGCAGCGCGAACCATAGCGCCAGGAACGCGGTGACCCGCGACACTCTTGCCCGTTTCTGGATAACCAGATCCGTATCGTTTCAACGCTCGTTTGTAACCCGCTTGGAAATTCCAGCGGCGATTACTCGCGGCCTGGAAACCGCTCACGGATAACGAACAATGATCGACGAGCCACGTTTCCCGATTTGCCTGCGAGGCGGGTCTCTGGTCCCTCGAACGGTATCCTCTGATCGCCTTTGATCGTCTTTGATCGCGATCCATTATGGCGACGGATGGTTAGCACTTTGACTGTCATGGTGGTCATCAATGACCGACGATTGTCTCGTCAGTGGGACCATAGTGGCCACCAGTGTCCGATGATACTAATTTTTTAAATTTTCGTAGGAATGCTAGGGTTTGAGAGTGAATGCAAAGGAACAATTGGACCTATCTAGCTAGTGATGGATTCGGGCCGAATGTTCAGGGTGTCCCGTTGCAAATGACACCGAATTTTTAATTTCCTCTTGTGATCCTGCGTACGTTGTTTTATCGTCTTTTACACTCAACGCGAAACAATACCACGTGTTAACACGTTGTGTGCCATGGTGGTCACCAGTGTCCGATGATACTAATTTTTTAAATGTATATTTGTTCTATTCTAACCAATTTTTGAATACTTGAACAACGTAAATGAATAGAGAGTTTTGAATAGAAAACCTTAATAATGTCCACCGTTTTTGTTTCTCTTGCCATACTGTTTGATAATTCATCGTTATATTCTAAGAATAATTGAAATTTTATCGTGCCCCCTGACAGTACCATATAAAAGGTACGTGGCAGTCAAAGTATCAGTTGTCTGGATAGTGGATTGTCGGTTCGAATCTCGCTATGGTGTAATTTCGTCAAGATTCTAGCTGTTCCAGTCGCTCGAGTTCCTCCATGTTTGATTTATAAACTGGCGTAGACTCGGCGAGCTATAGACTCGCCAGGGTTCCATATAGGATCACGGAGACCCAGGGTTTTTGTTTTGCGCGTCGGGTAGACTTCTTCGATCTTCGTGACTCACATATTCTCAGCCTCCGCTCCTCTCTTCCGTTTATATTTATTCCAGCTTCGCGATGTATACGCCCGACGCGTAGATTCCACCGATTTGCACAAACTCGTCCTCTGTATTCGCTCCGGGTCCGGCTTTTACTGTTTATTCGGATCCTGCCTCCGCTCTTCTCGTCTCCATCGGCTAAAATTGCAAGAGCCGACTTTAACCTCTACACCGCGGATCTTTACGATTGTTCCCGTCTAACCTAGATTCCCGGTCTTAGTCATCCTTGCCATCTCTCTGCGGATTTTCGCTTCTTTTTCCTTTCTCACGGATTACGTCTGAACTTTCAGTCGATCCTCCTCCCTCGTCTTCAATCGCACGCTGTGGGCCCTGTTCAATGACGAATCTTCCTATACGCGTAGACAATCGCTAGGTACGACGTTTGCTAAGATACTCCGTTGATCCATTGGTACACATTGACGTCCCCTTCCCCCTGTTTCGTATACCATTTGAAATAAAAATTAAATAAAAATTAAATAAAAATTGAATACAAAATTCCCGATTTCTAACGCCAAACTACGTCAGCTAAGATACTCTGTCGATCTCTTGACACACAGCAGTGCCCCCCGCCCCCATACCATCGTATATCATTTTAAATAAAAATTAAATAAAAGTTGAATACATAATTCCCAATTTCTATCGCGAAACTACATTAGCTAATATACTTCGTTGATCCCTTGATATAGAGCGACGCCCTCTCTCTCCCCCCCTCCCCCGTTTCGTGTACCATTTTAAATAAAAATTAATTAGAAATGAAATATAAAATTCCCAATTTCTATTGCCAAACGACATTGTTAGCTGAGATACTCCATTGATCCCTTGACATACAGCGACGCCCCCTCCCCCTTCCCCTGTTTCCTATAACATTTTAAATAAAAATTAAATACAAAATTCCCGATTTCTGTCTCCAAAGGACGTTAGCCAAGATACTTCGTTGATCCCTTGACACGCAATAACGTCCCCCTCCCCCTATTTCGTATACCATTTTAAATAAAAATGAAATAGAAAATTCGCGATTTCAGTCATCAAACGATGATAGTCTAGCTGGTCTCCTCGTTTCTTCCAATGACCACGTTGACCACCCAGTCAGAGGTGGTCGTTCCTTCTCTTTGGACCACTCTGTCCCCCCATATATCGTACCCAGCGAGCTCCCTGCGTCCTCCGCGTTCGCTCCAATTCCCCGATCGTGTTCGCGTTCAGCAG
>NW_016908444.1:2378091-2409405 GCF_001483705.2 Eufriesea mexicana | reverse complement strand
TTCAGCAGGTTCCCCGAGGACTCGGCAGCCCGTTCATCAGCCTTCGATAATCGAGCCCTCGAATGTTCATCATCGCTACTCTGAACGCGACCTTCTCTACGATGATTTATCGCGCGGTTTTAATTGGCTGGCTCTCGCGGCGCTGGCCCCCGATGCGTTTCGTTTAACAAACGGTTTAATTAGAGAGGCCGCCGATTTTCCCGCGGAGAGAAAACGTCCCCCGTCGTCCACCGCGCTAGATGAACACGCCAGATATTTTGTAACCAGTTAGTCACCGTGGCTACGCGCCGCTTTCATCAAGGTCGAGGATTTCTCCCTCGACTCTCGTCGCAGGCTGATAACGTCGAACCTGCTCCCGACGACTCCAGCGGCTCCAGATTCCCCCGTTTTTAACCAACTTCGCTGATTTCTCCTCGAGACTCGCTTTTCTCTTTTCTCCACGCGTCGAAACAGCCAGGTTAGCCGGCTACGCCACCATTCTCGCTAGCCTCTGCCAATTTTCCCTTCGTTCCCCGCGAAGGAAAAGTAAGGAAGGGCGCCATTGTAATTTTTGGAACGATGGTAACGCGTTGGAAAGGAGAAAGTCAAGCGTGATTAACGGAAACGAGAGAATCCTGGGTTTTGGATTCGAGAAACCGACTGATATTAATGGTCTACTGTTCTCCTATTTACGAGGTTTCCTCGAGATTGTACTCACGGGTGAGAGGCACGAGTCTAATTATAGGTTTCTCGATATTAAAGCAGTCTTTACGTACCCTGCATCGGTTTATTCCGACACCTTTCCTCGATCCGACTTTCCCGTTGCACAAAAATCCCACTCACAGATACACAACGATCTCGCGATCACGACGAAATTGGAAAGAAGCGTGAAAACCGAGCGATCGGTTACGCTACCAATACCAACAACGACGATACACCTTGTTTAATACTTTGACTACCACGTTGGTCATATATGACAGGCCACGGTTTCTCCCGTGACGCTTGAACTACTTACAATTGTAAAAATTGAACAACAATTGACAGTTATTAGACTGTCAACCATTACCAAGGACGCCACGGTGGTCACCCGTGATTGCCAATAAGATAAACCTTCTATTGGCTAAGAACGTTGCCTTATATCACCAATTTATTATTATTATACCATTATATGCTTTACATATATAATAAAAATACTCTCGGTGGCGTGCTGAGCGAAACAAGCGATTTCGGCGTGACAGTGAAAGGGTTAATGGTCCACGAGCAACGGTGGCTACACCTCGCGAGGCATTACCACGATTTAGCCAGGTAGATGACAGCGATTAGCGAGACAGGGTCCGGAGATCGGCGTCGGCTGGACGGCTGGATCGTCGTCGGCTCCGCCGGTGACTTTCACTCGACGAGAGTCCCCGGTGCTTTCTCCGATGCACCTGTCTAGCTTTAATTAAAAGCAACCGGACGCCGCGGAGCGGATTGGCTCGTTGCTTTTCGGATCGGTCGCGCGTGGATCGTGACCGCTCGCACCTGCGCGCGCGCTAGATCGGGAACGATTCCGCGTAGAGTAACGGTAGCCGTCGGCGGGTGCCCTGGAACAGGTAGGTCCTTGCCTCCTCTCGGATTCGCGTTCCCTGATAGAGGACGCTGTGATCGAAGGCGCTAATCAACCAGGAGAG
The DNA here is from genome assembly GCF_001483705.2 of Eufriesea mexicana. NCBI lineage: Eukaryota > Metazoa > Arthropoda > Insecta > Hymenoptera > Apidae > Eufriesea > Eufriesea mexicana. The sequence continues at coordinate 2,407,756 of NW_016908444.1, read as the reverse complement.
GATTTATTACCATCGCAGACGCGTTCGTACGTTATCGTCGCGGCGTGGATGGCCAATAAACGGAGGATCGATGGTTGGATCTCGCGTGGCGCGATCGACGCGCGAGTAGAGGCAACGTCGAGGCTGCCATGACAGCGTCTTGGCGCTGCGACGATTCGAGACGGAGAAGCGGTATCGTGACTGTCGGAGGCATCGATCGCGGGGGATACGGACGACGGGAGAGATGATCAGCCACTAGGAAGTCGAAGTGAAGCCGTAACGACCGATCCCATCGTAGATTATCCCATCAAGGGTGCCGGGAGGCGCGAGCGGCCGGAAAAACGCGGTAATGATTAATTAATGGATCGTTCGTCTGGTACGGATGGATCGATACGCTCGCGATGGAGGAAAGAGAGGAGAGAGAGAGAGCTAGGGGGTCAGAGGGAGAGATATGGGTAGGTGGTACTCGCGATCGATCGATTTCCGACGCGTACGATGACGGTGGGTGTTTCCAGCCACCGATGGGCCGGCTAGATCGAGCCGCGTGATACATACGGTAAATTGATATATTCGCGCAACAGGAAAAGCAAGCCGGTAGCCTACATTCTTGATAAGACACCGTGACTAAACGTCGGCCTCGCTGCTCGCCACTCGTTATGGACGGTTAAGTGGTCGAAGATAATCGATAACCAGGAAGTGCCCGGTGAAATTGGAACGTCGGATAGACCACCGCGGATAACAGATCTGCACGGCAAGGTCGATGGGAATGCCGGTCGCGAGAGAATTCCTTCTCCTCGTGGCTTCGCTGTCATCGTCGATCGAAGGATCACTGTCTGGCTCCTTTAAAATTTACCTTTGACGGACCTTCGCGATGGATCCCCAATCTCTTACGGATTCTCTCAATAATAACGATAACTCGAGAAAAATGGTAAATTCGAGGCTAATCTTGTTGAGAGTTGACAGAGGCTAGGTATCGTGGGTCTGGCGATACGCGTTGCGAGACGCACTGTACGTGTTTAGGGGTACTGGGACCGAGCGTGGAAGGCAAGCTTGAAATTCCAGCGACGCGACTATCCTGGAGGATCGCGGGGAAATAGGATGGGCCGAGTCGTGGCTGTTTGATCGGGGAATCGCCAGCAGTATCGCCGGGTCACGTTACCGTTGAGGTCAGATTGGTCCCTTCAGCAACCTCGCCCATTCTCCGCCGGTACACGGGGGCCTAAGTGATAGCGGCGGCCTATGCATGGTAGCACGCCACGCTATGACCACGCCACGCGAGAATCGTGAGGTAAACACGGACACGGAGTCGAAGAAGATACAAGCTGATCGGTGACCAGGAAGTCGCACGGGAAGTCGGGACGTTCGGTGCCAAGTTACCGTGTCACGAACACCTTCCACGCTTCTTTCCAAACGTTTCCTTCTTCGACGTCCCTCGCGTGATAATTGCTAGCCTTTATCGCGATCGGGTAACATCGAAACTCTGCCTCCGTCGCTGGACGGAGCTCCTCCTAGCCGTTTGTTTATGGCGTAGTCCTCGCGGCGTTTTAAATGGACACTCGGGGAATTTTAAATAAAGGACTACTCGGGGATATTCTCGAATTTTGCGCTCCTCTATTTTCCCAAATTTATCCCGTCGGGTACGTACGGTTTAATAGCCTTATCCACGGGATCGTCTCGGTTACACGTACGTCGGTTTCGCGCGAACCATTCCGCTCTAAATCGTGATGGTATCGCGGCACGTTACGTGCATCCTCGCGCTGAACATCAGCGCGCATCAACGCGTGCTCCAGCGATAATAAATTCGTCCGCGTTGGTTCTGGAAGCGCGGCTCGCCTCCTCGCGGCCGGTCCCCGCTGACTGGACCGCTTTCTAACTTCCGTAATCGATGGATCTGCGGAGGGAACGATCGCGCCGCGATAACGACGCGGAGAACGGCCGGGAACCGGTGATTTCAACGCTCGCCGAGGAAACGTTCTCGGTGAATACTAAATAAGCTCGCGAAGCGACGATTACCTTAGTCACTGGAGGTTGCTCGTGTCGTAACCGAGATACCTCTTATCTCTCCTATATTTTCGAGTACCGATTTTCTCCCCTTTTCTCAATTCTTCCCTTTTTCTTTCCAAATTCGCAATATTCGTCGCGAGTCATTTTTCCGATTCCTTGTCTCCTTAGCCGCGAAGAATTCATTCATTGCACATATTTCTTTTCATTTTCTCTATTGGGATTATTGGGGTTTTAATTGTAAAATAATTACGATATATATATCGTAGAAGATTTTAATCAAAAGACGTTTAGTTTGGTAGCCAAATATTTTATTATATTCAGTCCTAGGCTTGTTGGTGAATGTCTCAAAAATCCATCCCTCATAGACTTATGGGGCGTGTCTCTTCTCTGTGGCCTCGTCTTCGAGTGTAAGTAGGTACGCCCGAGCTTGGCGTCTAAACATCCCCATGTGACCATTGTTATTGAACCTTGACGATGTCTTCCTAGAAATTCAACGAAGGGCTTTCTCCCGCTGGAAGACAATGGGTATCGGTGAAAGTTGCTCACAATATTCGCTATTAAAGTCTTTTATTATTCGAGGAAGGTATACGTGTCTTTGAGTGCTTTTCTAGAGAGATTGACCGACTCGCCAGAGAGTGTCAAGAGGGTACGTGACGCGGTTACCCTAAACCCCCAATTCTTATCCAATATTTGTATAAAAATTCGTTCTCAGAATTTAGATTATTCGTACTTTATAACATAGATTAATTTTTATCTATAATAAAACTTATCTTTCCAACATTCCAACTGTTCGCGTTTGTTTTAATTTTTCTCTACGATTAAAATTATCTTCTTAACATTCCGACTGTCCAGGATTGTTTTAATTTTTTAATTTTTGTTTACAACTAAATTTATTTTTCCAATATTCCTACTATTCGCGTTTGTTTTAATTTTTCAATTTTTGTGTACAACTATAAACTTATCTTCAAAACATTTCTAATCCGACTGTTCGCGTTTGTTTTAATGTTTTTATTTTTTAATTTTTTTATTTTTGTCCACAACTGTAAACTTATCTTCAAAATATTCCTAATCCGGCACTCCGCGTTTGTTTCAATTTTTTAATTTTTTAATTTCTGTCTACAACTAATTTATCTTCCTAATATTCCGACTATTTGCGTTTGTTTTAACTTTTTAATTTTTTAATTTTTGTCTGCAACTATAAACTTATCTTTTCAATCCGACTGTCCGAGTTTGTTTTAATTTTTTAATTTCTTAATTTCTGCCTAGAACTAAACTTTAGCGCGCAACATTCCAACTATTCGCGTTTGTTTTAACTTTTTAACTTTTTAATTTTTTAATTTCTTAATTTCTGCCTAGAACTAAACTTATCTTTCCAACATTCTAACTATTCGCGTTTGTTTTAACTTTTTAACTTTTTAATTTTTTAATTTTTGTCTGCAACTATAAATTTACCTTTTCAATCCGACTGTCCGCGTTTGTTTTAATTTCTGTCTATAATTATCTTTTTAACATTCCGACTGTCCAGGATTGTTTTAATTTTTTAATTTCTTAATTTCTGCCTAGAACTAAACTTATCTTTCCAACATTCCAACTATTCGCGTTTGTTTTAACTTTTTAACTTTTTAATTTTTTAATTTTTGTCTGCAACTTATCTTTTCAATCCGACTGTCAGCGTTTGTTCCGTGTAATTGCCGCGAGTTAGAAACTTCGGTACGCAACGCGGATTTAGTAATAGCCTCTCGAGGAGTTGGGTACTCCATGTGAAATGGTACGCAGGTATAATAGGCTGGTATACGAGCGGTGTAGGTTTGAAAAGGGAAATTTCGGATTAACGTTGCCCGCCTCGTGCGCTATACGCAGCGTACACGGCGCGTAAAGTTCCTGGAGGAAATCGCGTCTTCGATTTTGTCTTAGTCATACGATTTACATGTAGGAACGTAACGAGATACATGAATCATACTCGAACGCTCTATTGTGCTCGCTCTCCGCTGTTTTTACGACTCCGCTATATTTCTCTTATCTGTGCATCGTTGTACACGGTGTGCAGCACGCGGAAAGCCAAAGCTCCGACCCTAATTACGCGAAACCTCGTCACTCTCGCGACATAAATCGTCGTTCGGATCCGACACGCGGCTCGGACACGATATCGTCGAATTCGCCTTTAACGGGGCCGCATCGTTAAGGCCCCGTGCCCGCCGCGAGTATGGACGACCGAGATTTCGGCGATAAACGCGTCACCGCGAATCTGTGTTACGTGGAACGGAGCTGACGCGAATCGGAGACGCGTCTGGAAGCGTGTCTAAGCATTCTTTCGATCGTAGCGACGCGAAATTCCGCGTGTCACCGCTGACAAAGTGGTATGTAGAGCTTTTTTACCGAGCTTCTCTCGAGGAAACATCCCGTCCCGGATGATCGACGCGACGCTCGTGTGCCGATGAAACCAGAAGTCCTTGATCCGTGGGCGATGCAAAACGATCATCGTCGCTATACCCGGAAGAAGGTGCGGTAGGTCAGCGTTCCGAAGTTGCCTCCGTTCGCTCGATCGAGCTTCTCGCGGTCTTACCGATATTCCAAAATTCACTCGTCGTTCTTCCAAGACGCCATCTTCAAAATTCATTCCTCGGTACCTCGAGTGACGATGAGCAACGAAATTTAGCTATCGAATAGTTATCGAAAGGTCGAAATTGGAGGATCGGATAGCACGATGTTGTAGATTCAAGGTTAAAAAGCGCTGTGCACTCGTATTCAGTGAAATGGTAATTTTAATTAAGAATTGGAAAATAAAGGATGTAATACAACTACAGAGGTACAATTATAGTCCGATGTCTGGAACCATGGTAAAAATAAAGGTTTGACAGGTTTCATCTGATCTCTGCGAAGAATGACATGCGACTGACCGCTGACAGTGAGAGAAAGAATAAAAGCTTAGCCTGTTACAGTCCTCAACTGTTTATTTCGGTTCCAAGCATCGGAGACGGAACAGACGGATTTCCCTTTCTCGTCAGTGGTTCCTCAGTGAACTAAGAAAATTCGCGTGTTCCGATTTTTACGAGTCCGTGCTATTAGGCCACGTTCAGCTTAACGATCTCTTCCCACTGTATGCATCGTAGGTTTTGACAGTGGTGGTAATTTATTAATAAATTGTAACTGTGTACGAGCGACGATTAAACATACGTATTATCTCTTTATAAAAATCTTGATCGTGCCAGGCACGTGATAATCAGTTTCGACCCGACCGATGTACCACGGGCCAGGCTCGTGATAATCAGCTTTGGCTCGAAAACCTGACCACGAGCCTTGCACGTGATTATAGGCTAAAGGGTCAACAGTTTATCCCGTGACAGTCACGGGTAGAGTGTCAACTACTATACACGAACTAATTACTATCAAGATACATATAAAACGTTTTCTGATATTATTCATTAAATGCCGAAGTGTTTTCGAATATATAAGAAATTGAACATTTTTTGGATCCGAATTCGTAATTTTACCACACTGTTAAAGGGTTAACTCTTTGGGGCACGCTGGGATCAAAAGTGTCCCACCTCTTCGATGCATCGTAATGCATGGTGGGACATTTTTAGTCCCACCTGGAAATATTGCTTTAGCTGCATGCTCATATGTTTATATTTCGTCTTATTTACGTAAAGTAGTTGGTAATACCTTCGGCAAATGTTATAAACGTATTCGCCTGTGTTGGCAGCATTCAGCATGTCAGTACAGTATTTATTAGTAAAAATATACCAATTTTGTTTCATTTAAAACGCAATAAAATTTCTATGCAACATAGATCTATTTTATTATCCGAAATTCTGTGCTGCAAACAGTTGAGGCAACAGTGACGACGTGTAACGTCGTCTTTGAACGCAGGATCTCGGTCCCCTAATGCCCCGTGCCCTCGATTCTCTCGCGTTGCACCGAGGAATTGTCCGGAACTCGGAGATAAACCGGGATCTAGGAATCCTAAGAAGCAAAGCTTGTTTCCCGTTGTTCTTTATCGCGCCGTGTCGATAGAAAAGCCACGGCGGGACAGGTACAAGTGTTAAAAGAATGGGCCAGGTCGTTATCTCGGTCGTAACGGTTGGAACCACGGTGATTTTACTCATCGATGATCGAAACGAACGGAACGGGTTGAACCAGAAACAGCCTGGCTGGTGGGCGGTGTTAACGACCGGCTGTTCAAACCAGGAAGATGTGGTAGGTCAGGAATATGCGGGTCCCTCGATGCACGAAATTACGACGTACGCTGGGGAACGGACCTATTTCTTGCGCAACGTCCACCGACTTTAATTAGTAGCCACTTTACCACTTTTCTCTGCTTCTTCATTGTCCCATTCACCGCTTATTAACACGTCCATTGTTTGGAAATTTTTCGTTTCGGCCATCTTCCCTCTCGTACCAGGCCTCCAGGGCCCCGATCTTAACCCCTAACTAACGACCACTCGGCTTTTCGACACTGGCAAACATACCGACATCATCCTCGAGATTAACGGGATTCATATTTGCAGATGGAGCGGTTTTGAGTAAACGTGGGGCCAAGCCGCTGTCACGATAGTCATTCGAAACTAACAGCGCTCATTTCTGCTTAGACGCCATTTTTGTTCATAGCAACGCTGGCAATAAGGACAAAATAGTCCAACTTGGAACGTGCAATCCTAGGTTGCATATGTGTTTCTCGGCCATAGCAATGCGTTTACGTGGGACACATTGTCCCTCGGCCCTGTCAGTCGTTTTCGCTGAACGCATATATGCGACTCTCGTAAGCAAAGGGTCAATAAATACGGTTATCGAGTATTTAGGAGATTAACAGTTTGACTGTCACGGTGGTCATTGCTTGACCGAAGCACTTGAACTACTTAAAATTGCAAAAATTGAACGAAGATTGACAGCTAGTAGATTGTCAACCGTTACCAAGGACCCCTCTGTGGTCACCGGTGACTGCCAATAAGATAAACGTTCTATTGGCTAAGAATGTCGTCTTATGTCACCAATTTATTATTATTTTGCTATTATATGCTTTGCATATGTAATAAAAATACTCCTATGGCGTCCTGAGCGAAACACGTGACTTCGGCGTGGCAGTCAAAGGCAGACATCCGTCTTTATCCGTTATCCGTGAATATCGACGTTCGATTCGCTTCGTCCTCCTTCGGACACTCGTCTCTCTTCTCGTTAATCTGCCGATTAGCCCCGACTCGTTGCCCTTTTCCTCCTTTCGTCATCCGCGAATTCTTGCACGTTGTACCGCCTGTTCGATTCGCTTCGTCCTCCTTCGGACACTCGTCTCTCTTCTCGTTAATCTGCCGATTAGCCCGACTCGTTGCCCTTTTCCTCCTTTCGTCATCCGCGAATTCTTGCACGTTGTACCGCTGGAGCGTTCCGAAGCGACGAACTGGCCGTTTAGCTCGCACGAAGCACGATTAGCATGGCGATAGGGCGAACGATCAGGAGCCACGAAGCAGCGGAGCATCGCGAGCCTGAACCCGCCTGGTTCGGTCGGAGTGGGCAAGTATCACGGTAGCGAAGCGTGTGCCACCGAGAGAGGGTCGCAGGATTTTCGCACGTTCCCCAGCTCGGTCTATTCAGGCGAGAAGCCACGGCGGACGTGGTTGCAGCTCGCTAGCTAGCGTTCCACGAGGAAGAGATTACGGGCCCGTTCCGTGCTTTCTCTCGCGCCGTCTCAATCCCGCGGCATTGTTCGTCCGCTTCTTCTTCCTCTTCCTCCACGAACAGATCTTCCCACGCACGTGCCCGGCTCTCTCGTACGAGGCCCGCTGAATAATTACCAGATGAAGATACCGCCGCCTCGTGTAGGCTGAAATCTCGCCTCCTCTCTCCTCCTCCGACTCTTCCTATCCTCCTTCCTCCGTTCCCTCGGACGGAGGTGGATTTTGCAACGGTACCTAGGCTGCCTGTTTCGACGACGACGACGACGCCGTCGCGTCCCTTGGCGGATGATCAACCCACTCTGCTGAACTATAACCGCTTCCAGGGTCCCCGCGGAAACCAGTCGGGTACACAGTTACGTGGCTGGGTTTCCCTCGGATAGTTTCATTCACCGCGCCCACGCTTATCCTGAGAGATGTCGCTGGATACCTCGCTGGATAATTCGCTGGGACACGCGGTCATGGAAAACGCGCTCATCGTCGAGTGCGAATTCTTCGAGTACTCGTCGACGAAGCAGCTAATAGTATCTAGTAGTATCTAGTAGTATCTAGTCCCTGCCAATTGTCATTGGTTCGGAAGGTTTATTTTTCGTTACGAAATGGCGAGAATTGTAGGAATTATGGGTGTACATGTGCATTTAAAAAGCAGCTAGTGGTATCTAGTCTCTGCCAACTGTCATTGGTTCGTAAGGTTTATTTTTCGTTACAAAATGGCGAGAATTGTAGGAATTATGGGTGTACATGTGCATTTAAAAAGCAGTTTGTATTTACTTATAGTACTGGAGAACATGGGTCGTGTTCTCCTAGATATTTTACGTTATCGTCCCGGAAGATCGGGACACTTGCACTTGACGCTACGTCCACGGAGGGTACGTAAGCTCGTAAAGCGTGAGAAGAGACCAGGATGGCTATCAGATCGATGCCTCACCGCGATGTCTTCCCCGAGACAGGAGACGCCAAATATCCTCGCGGAAAGTAAATGCCAAGGGGTTTACGGTAGCTCGCGGTGATAACCTGTCGGGATGATAGACCATCTCACGGAGCCGATGGGACGTGGAGGTTTCAAAAAGTGTCAGACATCGACGATAAGTCTCCCCTAGATATCGAATATCCATCCGGAAAGACGGCGCCGCGTGGATTATAGTGCTGTCGCTCATGCTATCAGTCTATTTCGAGGACAGGCTAGCTTATGCCTCAGACATAGACCTCTGCGTTCGATATTTCACTCGCATCGATCTTCTCCTCTGTCGATTAATTACACCTGCAAAGGGAGCGTGATAGTATACTCGGTATTTTTCATTCGATTATTCATTTTTCTTTTTTCGATTAAAATTGCCAGCAACTTGGGGAAGACGAAGGTACGAGGATTCGAAGGTTACTCTGGTAGTAAATAAGACGACTGGACTCATTGTCGGTAGCGGAGGAAAGAAAAATGGCGGCGGGTGACGGGCTAATGCCACTGGCTTCTTTTCTTAAGCTCCGTTTCTAATTAACGGCGGCAGCGTGCTAATTGTCCAGCTGCCGCGTCGGGAGACCTTAGAGATTCCTGCATGCGAGTTGAACAGGTTCAGCCTTGGGTTCAGCGGAATTCTTTTCACTCGGTGCAATAAGCGTTTCCACGAAAACGACCGCGGGTGTCATCGAAAGTGAATTCCCTACGTTCCTGGCCCCGTACTCCCGACTAATCGTCCCTTTTAACGTACTCCCGGCCTTCTAACCGAGACCCCGAGAGATACCATCCGCGTAGCAACCGGGGGAATAACCGATTTCGCGAATATCGCGGTGAACTTTTCGATTCGGTCGCGATTCGTTCTTAATCTTTTGGCATTTAGTAGACTGTCAATAATTCGTTTTTGTTCCGTTTTTCAGAGATGGCAGAGAAGATGGTTCGTCCTGTACGACGACGGGGAGCTGACATACTCGGTGGACGAGCACGTGAGTCTGAAAATACCGTTTAACGCAAATTCCTCAGCCGACACGCTGGCTGCGCACGACCAATCGATGCGTTGTCGAAATCCACTTTGCCGTTGACAAATCCGTTTAGTGCCACGATACGGTTTCATTCAGCGAAAGTGATCGTTCCACTAACGAAACGTTCAGCGTGCCAGTCGCACGCGTTAACAACGCGAGCATGCTCTTTCTTTGATACACGTTATAACCGGAATGAACGTACTTTGCGTTGCTTTATGACCACCATAATGGCTCTTTGTGCTCGATGTACGAAGGACGTTGAGATACGTATCGTTGAAAAAGGAAACCCGCGTCGCGATAGAGAGCGAAAGTCCGCCGATTTATTCTCGAAATGTCTTTCTCTGTCAATTATGTTCCGCCGGCTAATTTCTCCCATTCACCGGCCAGGGTTTCCGCTCGTGCAGTGAGAGTTGGGCGACAAATTACAGACGGAGGGAAAATTCCACGCTGATAGGGCAATTAAGCGACATTGTCGCGGACAGTGTCGCGAGCAGGCCTTTTCCAGAGCGCGCGAAGCGGCGCGAACGACGGACGGTTATCACCGTTGAGGAATCGTGAACTGTCAGCCAGGGAACGTTATGGCAGGCAGTGAATCAAAAGCTGCCCCTCGGAGCGGCTCCCTCGGAGTCTAGGAGCCGCAGAGGTCAGAGTCAATTGTAGTTAGCGGCGAGGCACACGGCCATCGTCAGCGCCATCAATAGCATTGACAGCGTCTAGGCCGGCGTGCCGCGGATCTCGCGGCTCAGCCGTTCCTCTTTGACGTCGATGGCCGTGGTTACGCTGGAAAGCGTCAGAATTGATTTAAACCCGGACTGATGGCCGGGTAAAGGCCGTAAACTGGTGTCTTCCGCGGTTTTCTTCGAGAACGCGCGCAGCTGGCGCTGCCGATAACCGCGAAAATCACGGTCGCTGTCATTCCTCGAATCGAGGTTCAACGAAGGTTATGACAGCATCTGGGAATCTCATGGACGGCATCTGAATTCTCGGAGTTTAGCGAATGTCGCGATCGAGGTCTTTCTTCGAATTAGATTCTCGGAATAAAGGGATTCCTCGACGCGTCGCGGGTGGCATTTAAATATTCGAGAGATTTTTGATTTACGAATTTTCGTGGTGTCTCGGAATGTTGTAGAATCTGTATAGAAGATTGTAATTCCGGGAGGAAAAATGGCGGTAACAATGGCTGCTGATTCGAATGCAAAGCCATCCAACGTTCAAGGTCTGCGGCTCCATATATTTTCGCCTCGCGTACAAAGTTGTTGCAGCCGATCTAAAAACGGAATTATCGTCTCGACTCGTATCATCGATCTCTACGGAGTCGTCGAACAACCGGCATTAAGTACTCCCTGCGTCGCGATACTAAAGACTCGCTTTGCTATATTATACGCCCAATAATGTACAGCCATAGGAAGATTGTCACTTTCCTCGCACGGAGGATCGAACTTTAACCGGATACCGTCGCCCGTGGGTCTATTATCGGCGCTGGACACGCGAAAACGAAATTAAAATAACGACGTTCGATGGGGATGGCGATACGGCGCTAAAGGATTCGCGGAGGACGCCGGTCCATTTGTGCGCGCGCCCGACAACTCGGCCATCTTCGAAGCCAGATTAATGATCCGGTCGCGGGCCTTAAGAGGGCCATTCGTTTCGAGAATAATCTCGGTCGAAAAATGCGAAAAGATAATAAGCTACGTACGGCGGATGCGTGTCTCCCTTTCTCGCCCTCTCCGCAGAGTCGTTCTGGGCGTCCTTGAGGTGGAATGCGAAATTGGGCTAACGGGTCGGAATGATCCAGACACGGATCGCTGCTGCGAGGTACATTGTTGCCAACGACAACCGTATCTCTTGCTCTTTCTCTCCACCGACTCCAATATTATTTATACGATAATTTCTTCAATACTCCATAAAAGTCCTTTATCCTGGCCTTCTACGCGGAGCAGGCTTCCTCGATCTCTGTCAATTTATAGCTACCTTCTGAACATCGGTAACTTCGTCTACGCGCAATTTTCTTTATTTTCTTTACAATTTGTAAAGAATAGACATAGATTCCGTTATCGTACTCCCGTCTTCAGCAACGTAAACTTCCACGTTACAGGTCCGTGTTTCTCGCGCTGAAACGCGCGCCACACCCACCAGATGGCTGTACCGGTACAGTCCCGGATTCTGCGAATATCTTAAAAATTCGGCACCGAGCCTATGAAAGGCTCGAACGGTTGAGAAACCCTGCTCCAATTGCCCTAAAATCAATCACACTCGATCACTTCCTCCTCCCCCGATTACCGGACAAAACGTGTCTCGTTAAAAGCAGCATCGTCTAAACTCGCCTGCCCCTTGGTGCAAGGCGAAGTGGCAGGGAAGGCGCGTGCACGGAAAAAGGTAGAAAAGGAAACGAAGCGTCCCGTCGCGTGCATTTATCAAGGTTCTGCGAACGGGACAGGCGTAATCGGTCGATAGGGCAGGCGCGGGCCCAATAATCGATAGTTAATTGGAAATGGCATTTCTCAAGGGAGCTGCTCGCGCTACCGCGCGTTCGTAGAATGGCTGCCGCGTATCTACGCGAAATGGCCACCGGTGGCCAATTATGCAAATCCTCTTACGGGAAAAGGAGGGTCCCAGGCGCGGGGGATTAATCGTTCGAATTGGAAACGATTAGCCGCGTTTCTGCGCCAGCCAACCAGCGTTCTTTCAATTATCGCGCAGGATTTCTGCGACTGACGATCGAAAGAAATTGGATCGCACGATCCGCCATTAATTACGTCGCCGCGCGCATTCGCGATAAAACCGCGAGCGCGAAACCTTCTTCCTCCTCCTCCTCCTCTTCTTCTTCTTATTCTCCTTCTTCTTCTTCTTCTTCTTCTTCTTCGTCTTCTTCTTCCTTCGCTTTCTTTCGCCGCGAAGAGGACGGCCACGAGTGGCGAGCCGATCACTCGCCGCGATTACCGGTCGCGCTCTACGGTCGGCTTGATTTACGCGCGCCTAATTAAATGAATTAGCCACTTGACACCGGTGTAAATTACGGCCGGATCGGGGCCCGCTGCGTTTCTACGTTTCGATGCTTTCTGGGCTGATTTCGAGCGGAGCGGAAGTTCGAATCTCGCGCGCAGCAGCGTCCATGCGAGTGTCAATCGCTGTGGGATTTCAATTTTAACGTGGTGGAGGGAGAGTAAGACACGTGTTGCTTTTGAAGTCGACAGGAACGGTATTGAACCGTTTACTTTTCATATTCTACGCGAGAGCCATCTGGCAAGCGTACCACGCATGCGCACGCTCGCACAAGAATGCGCGCGAAATTTAAATCGGACCTTTAAATAGGACCTTTTCACTCCTGAGTTACGAAGAGAGTAGCAAATACTTTCTCCTGAATTAATTTAACAAATTTTATTTTTATTTATATAAAATATAAAAATGAATACAGAAGTTCAGAACTCGATAAATATTTGATTTGTCCACGCTAAGAAAATACCACCCACGACACACGATTTTCATGGCTGTCCATAAAGACCGTCTGCAGCGTTATGCAAATTTCTTTGTTTATTATTATATATTGTAAACTTAATACTTCATGTATTGTTCTAGGCAGTAAAAATTTGGAAAATGTACGAATTCAAAATCACATTTAGGGCTGTTCAAACAGAGATTTATGCAGACGAGAAATCTCAAGCCACGTGCACAGTGACGTGAAATACATAGTCTCGCAATTTTATTGACAGAGGGCTGAATAATGCAGGGATTGTATTGAAAAAAATTGTTCTATTATCCTAAGAGATGACAGGACACGTCAGAACAGTTGAATCGCGTTCAGAAAGAATTTTCTAAGCTCTAACAGCTTTGGAACCCATGGACGTTGTATCACGTTCGCAACCATGTTGTAGGAGTGAAAGGGTTAATAAGATCTAGGTGGAGTATCCTGTAAAATTTAATTTTGTCTAATTAATTGGGAAGCTCGAGTCACGAGCCAGTGCGTGATACGAGTACTCTCTCTCATCCGTGCTACCTTCTGTAAATCTAATATCGGAATAATTAAGGATCTCGCAGTCGTAGGATGAAAGGCGCGTTGCCCGGAGGTGCACTTCCGCCGAGCTACCTTCCAACGCGTCTTCCCGAGGAGAGAAGTTGGTCAGCGGGGTTTACGGTTACTCGCAATTAAACTGTACTCTAATTGGCGCTCGGGCACCGTTACGATATTAACGCGACCGGTGGAATAATCGAGAGAATCGTAGGTGGAACAAAGGCGTCCTTAATGGCCGCGTTTCCCCCGGTTATTATTCCCGACGCTATTACGTGCACGGTTCATTAACATTTATCGACCACGCAACCGTTGTGTCTCGCCTGGCCTGCCCGATGGCTATCGTTTAATTGGGGTCAGCTGATTAACTCGCGTTTAGGCGAACGATTTACGCGTGTAGACAGCCTTACGGGGGTAGAAAAAGAAGGACGAGGGCTCGTTCTCATTGTTTGTCCATGTTGCTATCGACCTCGTCATCTCGACGTCAAGGCGGTCTGCAACGTTACCTCATCGACGATGACCCGTTTCCTATTAGTCTCGCGACCCTGACGGGTCGATCGCGTTAACGACACTGTGAAAACGATCCACTCGATCCGATTTCTGTTCCACCATTTGCGTCATTATGCTCCTGAATGCACCCTTCGCGAACACGCCGAGATCTTGCGTCCCTCGTCTGAGACAGGCGTTAGGATAGTCTGGTAACAGGGATGGTTTGGAATTTAACGGAATTTGCTCTTCCTTGCGAAATTCCTCCTCCTTCCCTGCACTGAAGAGACAGAGAAATATCTGACGATAGAATTCGATTTTTCCGGAAATTTCTCCTGTGCATTTATGTGCATCCACGATGTCGTCTTTTTGAATCACGCGCCACTATAGTGGCTCACCCTAGTGGCTCTCGCGGCTATGCTTTTGAACAGCGCGCCACTATAGTGGCTCACTCTAGTGGCTCACGCTTTGAATTGAATGATCGTTTTCATATGTTCCGATTCACACTCTTTTTGCCTCCGCAACGTTTTGTAACAACGTTACCAATATATAATCTTCGTTTTTGATAGGTCAATGTCAATTACGAATCGTTGCTTTTCGTTTAAATAAATATACCATTTGTTCTTAATTATCAAAAATTTTATTGCAACGTACTCTATAGAGAATAGCAATGTCGTCACGCGTTGCAGTGCTGTATCATTTACATGCACATAGAAACAGCCCCGCGCAAAGTTCAGCCGTGGCAAGAGGTTAATCCTGTAACTTCTCCGATGAAAAATTCAATTTCGCCTAGCTCAGGTTAATTACGCTGGCTGTTACCTGGTCCGAGCACGGAATTGCAGGCAAACGGGGAACTAATCGCTCCTCGAGGATCACGGCAGCCATCGACGAGCCTAACCGAGACGTCTAAACAAGCGAACTTCCAAACCTTCAGCCGACTATTCATCAACCGGTAAATGAACTCGTTAACCGTGCCTATCTTCCGCCAGAACAAGACTCCTAATCACGCCACGCCTCGTTCCAACTTGCTACCACCTTTGCACCCGCGATGGCGGTGGGGAGCAAGGTCGCGCGGCCACGTTCCCGATGCCGAGGACGCGTTTTCGCGGGCGCAGTCGACGCATAGGCCAGGATGAAGGTAGCCTATCAGCACCGAGCGTTCTCAAGAACCGTTCGACCACTTCCGACGCCAGCTGGAGCGTCGATCGGGGAATTAGACGCGATGCCAGCGCCGCCAGGTGCAAACGCGACAGGATCGTTAATTTCCCGATACCGTCGGCCGAGAACCGATCCCGGTCTGACCATTTCGGAGCAGATAAAGCAACACTGGGACGATCGTATTTCGTACGCGCCTTATCGCGTTGGAACGCAACCATAACGCGGGATTTTTGGGCAAACGGTACCGTTACCGTCCACGCCGCGGTCTTAGAAGGTCAGCCTAGACCCGAGGAGGTGAACGGACAGGTGCAAACGCAGCTTGGGCCGCGTCGTTAATTTCCTACCTTGTGGAAATGATGGGATAGTTTATGTGCCTCGGGTTCCCCAGGTTCGTGCTTTGGGATTCGGTTTATTACGAACGAGAGGAGATGTAGGAGTTATTTTTTGGGAGAAAATAGGTTCGGCTATTACGACGAAGATCGTGACTCCGATGCGGTTCTTTATTTATTCCTTTTAATCTCGACGGTACTGCAGTTTATGCGAGGTCTTGGCGGACAAATAACTTTTTCTACGTCTCTTCCTCTATTTTTAATACCGTCGAGGCAAGTAGTAAACAGGATAATTAGGCGTGCGGAAGACGAAGGCCATTGCGCATGGCATTAGACGTAATTATTCAGCCTGACAACGTCCGAAAGATTAGTTGCATCTGAGAATATTAAAACTATGTCCTACACTGTTCAAAGTTTAACAATTTATCACCAGGTATACTATCTTCACTGATTCCTTAATATCATCGTAGTCTTATTTGAGGTTAAGTCGGTCCCAATATGTCTTCGTTATTGGGAACAATCGAGTCGCGGGATTTTGACAGCGTCTTGCACTGTTCAAAGTTTAACAGTTTATCACCAGGTATACTATCTTCACTGATTCCTTTACATCATCGTAGTCTTATTTGAGGTTAAGTTGGTCCCAATATGTCTCCGTTATAGGGAACAATCGAGTCGCGGGATTTTGACAGCGTCTTGCACTGTTCAAAGTTTAACAGTTTATCACCAGGTATACTATCTTCACTGATTCCTTTACATCATCGTAGTCTTATTTGAGGTTAAGTTGGTCCCAATATGTCTCCGTTATAGGGAACAATCGAGTAGCGGGATTTTGACAGCGTCTTGCCTTAATATACGTATAATCTATTATTCAGTATCTTTTCCTGTTCCATTTTTTCAAAAATGCTTCTTTCACTTCGTTTTCCAGTTGTTCCACCAGTCGTGTTAGGTTAGAATAAATATTCAACGACGAAACTGCAATCGAACTAGGCGCGTAGTTGTCGATTGGTATCCTATCGTGACGAACGAATATCGTCACTGTCAACATAGAGCGAGCGCTCAGCGTTGTTCAAAGTCCCGTTTAGTATACAGGGATGACGAGTGACTCATCTCCGGTAATAACGAACGTGACGACTATTTCGGTCCATTGCGAGTGCACGGACGAAACACGTATCGTGCATACTCGTTAGAAAATTTCATTAACTCGATCCACTTGGCCGCGAACGACACCTCTCGATCACCCAATTCGTACTCCCTGTTCCCATGCGGATTAACTCACCCTATATATATATCCCGGAGGTTTAAGCGGCGACTTCCTCGTGAGATAAAGCGTCGCGGGCCCCCTCGCCCCTAATGTAAGCTGCCCCTCTGCCAACTTCCTCGTCGGCTCGTTATCTCCGCCGTTCTCCGCCTCGGTTGACATCGGACGAGCGTTACGTAAGGCAGAGCCGCGGATTAAACGCGCGAGGAGCCCGTGAATGCAAATCCGTGCACGCGTATCGGTATTAATATCGACGCGGTTGCAGCCAACGGGTGAACAAAAGGAGGAACGAAGGATGAACCGGACGAGCAAACAGATCGTTTGCCAGCTGACGGTACGCGTTGGTTAGTGGCTCTGGATGAGCAACGAGGAGGAAGCTTGTCGGGCTACATGGGAAAATAGCGAGCTCCGAGATGCATTCGAAGTCTCGAGGGTACAAGAATCTTATTGAACCACGGAATTTTCGATATTTTGTTAGAAAATTTAAAACTGTGACGCGAAAAAGGTCTAAACGTCGGTAATTAATTGTAAAATCCAAATTTAGACTAACAAGCAGAGTGCAAATCCTTCGAGTCATTGATTTAGTTGAAACTTTTCAGGTTTTTAGATTTGGTCATCCAGTTTAAGAAAATGTACCATCATAAGGGCAAGTACACGATAGTTTTTGAGATACTTATGATTAAATTTTATTATTGGTTGAGTTACGGATTTATTTCGAATAATTGCCAAGTGCCGTTGTGGCCTAATGACGACATCCGAATATTCCTATCTTGGGGGCCCGGGATTCGTTCCCCTTTATCCATAATTAATAATTTTTTTCCAACTATCTACAACGGCACTTGATGAGTATATAAGTATGGATAACTATTCGGAAGAAATTAGTATTTAAGAATAGTAAAACTTTAATCATAAATATCTCAAAAACTATCGAGTAGTTGCCCTTAAATTAGATGACTAAATCTACAAACCTGCAAAGTGTCAACGAAATCCATGTCTCGAAGGACTTGCACTTTCCTTGTAAGCTTACGACTTCACTCCTCGAGTTATGAATCATAGTTCGTATCAATAAAATAGACCAAGGATGCTGCACTTGACTGAGCTCTCATTTCTATATATTATTCTACTGTCTTCTATAATAAATTCTTAAATTCCTCTTAAATTTGCGTAATAATTTTTGTAAATTTGTAATAAAGTTCAAGCTCCAGTCCAATCCAAAATAGTTAACAGAAGAGTCCGCGAGTATCGACAATTTTCGTGGAAATATAAATTTAATCAAGCCGAAATTTTCCGAGGTCCCAAATTTTCAGTATAACGGTCCCACGATTATCCTCGTTAACGCGGCGACACGCAAGAAATTCCCGGGATCAATGGCCGTGGACGATAACGCATGGAGTACCCTTTAAACGCTGGATACCCTATTTCGGTGGTATCCGGCACCCCTAATCTCGCCTGTTCCACGAAAGCCGCTATCGTCCGGTGGAAACTGTCTGGTCGAGGCTGATTCGAGGCGGCGTAGATAACAGAAGCTGGTACCGCTAGCGGAGAGACGTGGGCGCCTCCATTACCCAACTGTTCAACCTGTTCGAGCCGCAATCAGACTCACGCGAGACCCGGCGTCCGACGACGGCTTTAAACTAGACCGGACCAACGACGGGAGGCTATAGTTTAATGGGCAGCAGCGTAGCCGTGGCTCTCCTTCGTCTCTCTTCGTCTCTCTTCGTCTCTCTTCGTCTCTCTTCGTCCCTTCCACTCGGCCATCTACCCGCGTCTCTCCTGCGCGTTCGTCCTTCCAGAGACGGCGTGCACGGTCCTCGTGGTGAACAGTTAGCCGGAACACGGAAGCTGGCTTTCACGGTTCAATGGAACGCGATCCGAGCCGATCCGATTGATTCTGCCGATTCGACGAAATCGTCGCCCTGTCCAAGGTCCACGTGTTCACGTCGCGGTCGTTTCGCGATTCCTATCTTTCCGCGAAGCGTCAAGCTTCCGCGAGACTCTGACCTGTTTCACGTGACCAGAGTCAAGGCGGTGTCAAGATTCGCGGATTGGCAATCTTCACGGATTGGGTAACTCGATTTTATTTTACCCAAGTTCGATGATTGGTTTTCGTTGGGGTTCCAATTTCTCGTCTTAGCCATGGATAATACGTCGAAGATGCGACCGCCATCGCTGAGCGTTTGGGACGCCTCCGTGTGGCCGATAGACGCAACGATTTCTTTGACTTTGATATAAAGGAATAGGGCCCAAAATTCACGCAAGATTCGAATTTCGCGCCATTTGTGCGGTAAAATGGTGCCAACGAAAAGACTGCGTGACAGATAATAGTTCAAGGAATCTTTCTTTTCTTCGATATAAAGGAATAGGGCCCAAAATTCACGCAAGATTCGAATTTCGCGTCATTTGTGCGGTAAAGCGTTGCCGACGAAAAGACTGCGTGACAGATAACAGTTCAAGGGGTCTTCCTTTTCTTCGATATAAAGGAATAGGGCCCAAAATTCACGCAAGATTCGAATTTCGCGTCATTTGTGCGGTAAAGCGTTGCCGACGAAAAGACTGCGTGACAGATAACAGTTCAAGGGGTCTTCCTTTTCTTCGATATAAAGGAATAGGGCCCAAAATTCACGCAAGATTTAAATTTCGCGCCATTTGTGCTATAAAGCGTTTCCAACGCAAAAATTTCTTCGATATAAAGGAATAGGGCCCAAAATTCACGCAAGATTCGAATTTCGCGCCATTTGTGCTATAAAGCGTTTCCAACGCAAAAGAAAAGACTACATGGCAGCTGACAGTTCAGGATTATTAAAAATGGAGCGCTACACGAAAGAACAACGCGTCTTCGTTGCTTGACAATACTCGCAATTAATTAAAAATTCGTGTTTTCTATCAAAATTAATTCTTCCGTGACTTTTAGTACATCCGATATTTCGTGTCGCTATTGTTAGACAGTTCCTCATCGGAACCCATTTTAATCCGTTGGAAAGGCTGACAGTTTCGCGACACCTTTTCACAGTATTCGTTCTTCTCTGTAGTTTCTCACTGCTAGCTGACGAGACGAAGTCGCGCTGGAGATAATCTCGGAGATTGCATCTTATCGCGAGCAAATCTTCTTATCAGTGGCGCCTAGGAAGCAGTCTTTGTCGGAAATCTGGCATTGAGGTGCGCGAGACTGGAACTGCCTCGTTCCTTCTCTAATTTCCGCGACAATAGCCAGACTGATAGCATTTACGAGGGGTAGGAAGATTCCTCGAGGAGATTTTCGCGAATGGTGGGAAAGTTGACGGAGCAAGTGGAGAGGACAGGATGGCTGGCCGGCCGAAAAGCGTGGCCGGAGCGGGGCTGAAACTCATTTCAAAAATTCCTCGGGGAGAAGTATGTAATTATCTGGGAATAATGGACACCCTAGGCGGCCCGGGTATCTTTGGTCCGGCCGACGGTTGCACCGTGGACTCGGCCGAGGCGCCGGGGGATTTATTGTCCACGTTGACGGCATGGCGACGTATAAATTACGATTTCTTTTTATCCGTACGGTCCTTGGGGCTGCTTGCTAGTCCTAATTCGAATTCCTTGCTTTTCCAACTCTTCCGACCGCGCTCACCTCGAACAACGATTCGTATGATTACCCTGGGGCCTAAAAGGGGACCAGTCGGGAGACCCGTGGCTCTCGGAAATTCGCCGAGACCTGGAATTTTCGGTGCAAACATCGTGTCCCGAGGAAATAAAATAAATTTGCCAAGTAACCTCGTCGATGGTTGTTTACACCCGAGACCGGGATAAGAAATCGATACTCGGAGGAAATCCACGACGGGTGCTATTCGTCCAAGCGAATCAGGCCCAACCCGGGATCTCCGGTATACCAGCGCGATACACGTTCGACGTTCGAAGGTTAGGCTCCTTTTTTAGGGACTGTGTAAAAAGAATAGACCCGGAGAAAAGGTCGAGAAAGCAGCGGGATCTTTATCGCTCGTAGTCCTCGCGCGGGCTTTCTCGAAGAGAGGCTTTTGTCGAATTTTCTGCAGACCGGCCAGCAGGACTGGTCGACCTCTGGTCGCGGCTTTTTCTTCTTCCTTTTCCCGCAGACATCCTGTTGTCGTATTGCTCCCGTCCATTTGTGGCTCGATCCGACGAGGCAAGAAACACACCGCGACCGTGGATAAGGGGATCCTCGGGTGGGACGAGGTGTCAGCCAACCGCAATTATCAGTAATGATAGCCCCGCGAGGCCCGTTCTAGCGGCGACAGTTATTCGCCGCCATATTGATGACCGGTCGCGGATGAACGAATGTACGTGACCCCACGGGATCATTGAATCATACCAGGATCGCCGGTTTTCCGTTACCTCTCCCGGAACGCAGAATCACGCGAACACAGCAGTTTCTGTCCCCTGCTTGCTCGATGCACCGAACGGAAAGGTGCAGGCAGATTTTTTAGTACACGCTGCAAGGTTGATGGATGTCTCCGATGATGAGGCACGGGATTGTCGGAATCTTTTCATTGTCCGACTCTGGTTACTGTTACGGAAGGTGCCGCGTGCTGGTGTACATGGTACGTGGAATTCTACGCATCTCTCTAGGGACACTGGATTCCCTATTACACGAGATGCTGACCTTTGCCGTTCGTAGATCCCAAACTTTACATCGGTACTCCTCGTACCGATTGAAAATAATAAAATAAAAATTCACATTTGGAAGATATGGAATGTACACTATAGATGCCTAGAATTCCGTGTACCTCTCTACTTCCTGTCACTTCTCGTACTCTAAAAACCCCGTCTTTCCGTTAGATCGCGAGATTCCAAAGTTCTGACTCACGATTCTCGACGTTTCTGATCTCCCAGTCCTTTAAATCCCAATTTTAACCCCGCAGTTCTCGTGTCTACTTCAAGGTTCACGCTTGCCACCTTCGGACAGTCGCAGAAGTCGTAGCGTCCGCGACTGCGGCACTCCATCTCCCGAGGTCCCCCTGGAGCTCGGTGCACATGAAAAACTGCGGACTGGCTTGCCAGCAGCCCAGACACTGCGGCTCCTCACGATCCCGTAGCTCTTCTCCAAGAGCACGGTCGCGATTATTCTCGCGGTCGTTGGCAGCGGTCGGCCGAGCTGCTCGCTCGCCAGCCGGCCGCGAGCATCGATGATAATAATTATCGTGTTACGATGGATGACTTTCTCATTCGTCTGCTGGTCAGCCGCGCGCTTGCACTCCGCTTGCGCGGGCCCCGCGTGTGTGCACAGAGATATCGGATCGTTTGTCTCGAACTGTCTGCCGCTTCCGTCACTGGGCCGCGCGCGGGATCAGCGTGCACGGCCACGTATACGTCGTTACTCGAGCGGATTCCTATCAGTGACATGCAAATCGATCTCCCGGCTCGACCTTTGCTACGAAACAGACGTATCTCTGGTAGGCGGTGGTGTATCTACCAGCCACGACGTACATATTTACGCGGAGCTATCGTTGCCTTCGATCTATACCCTTCGGTGGAGCTCTCTTCCACCCCTCGGACCACGTTTCGCCAGTGAGAGCCTCGCTCTAGCTTCTCGATACTACCCGACCACTCTTCCTTTCATCCTCTGCATCCTGCGTTGCCTGGCTCGCTAGACCTGTTCCTCGGACTGTCAAGAGAGCGTTCGGGTCCCTTCTGGTGGCGAGTCCCGTGGCAAACGGGGGGCAATTGCGCGAAACGATCGGAGAGGAGAGACAAGAGTTCGTTGGATCGTCGACGGGACGTCAGAGACCAGGTTTAAGACTTCGAAGGTCCATCCTAATCCTCGACGGGAAAGGGTGTCCCAGGATGGCCGTTTGAAAGCTCGTGGCAGCAAACTGGGAATTTCTAGGGCTATAAAAGTAAAGAACCCTGAAGGTATTTCCGAAGCAGCGAATCCTTTCTTCTCTTTATTTCATTGACCAAACCAAATCGGGTGCGGGGTTCACGAATCGTCGGTTTTGTCCGGGTGAAAGAGGACTGTTCCCTAGGACAATGAGACTTCGCCTCTTTCTCTTGGTTCATCTTCCTTTTGAAAACCGGCCTTCAGCCACTCCGGGACTTTATTTGCCCGGTGGTCCTGCTCTTTTCTCTTCCCTTCGCCTCCGCCTCCTCCTCCTCCTCTTCTTCTTCTTCTTCTTTTCTGGTCCAGATGCTGCACGAAATCACTGAAGTGTTCGCGTTGGTGAGAGCTGGTCCCGTCGTGGCGCCCAAACGAGTTTTAAATTGCATCGGCCGGGCATTTGAATGCGAAAACACGCGAGGATGCAAAACGGGCCGCCTAAACGCACCTGATCGTCCAGTTCCCCGGTCTAAGTTTTCTCCCCTGGCCTTCCACCCCTCTCAGGCTGCTCACGGTTCCCTCGTATCGCGACTTTCGATGCGACGGCTTCGCGATGTTGCTTGATGTTTGGGAACGAGTAACAGGTTCTTGATTAGGACAGAGATCCCTTCGAATATCGTGCTCGGTCGCGTCTGAGCTTGCCTAAAGTTTAAGTTAGATCTCCGACAACAGGCTATCTCTGTTCC
The DNA here is from genome assembly GCF_001483705.2 of Eufriesea mexicana. NCBI lineage: Eukaryota > Metazoa > Arthropoda > Insecta > Hymenoptera > Apidae > Eufriesea > Eufriesea mexicana. The sequence continues at coordinate 2,384,395 of NW_016908444.1, read as the reverse complement.
GTGGATGTAGCTCTGGTCGAGGTGGTTACGTTTTCGAGGGTTGCCAGGGAGCCAGAGTTCGAGCGTGTCGATTCGCTCCTATGGCGTATTAGACTTTCTAATCTGATTTAATTTCGCTCGAACGAGATTCCGTTTGCATCGAAACACTTGGCACTCGACGGATGCTGTGAGATCTAACTTGGTTTCTGAGAAGTTGGTAGCGTCGAATCGGGTGGAATTACTAGGTCGGGTATTTCATTTTCTGAGTAACCCTTTCATTGTCGGAACATTTTTCAACCCTTAAATTTCGCAAATAAATATAATTAAATTTCCTTCTACGTCTCGTAAGTTCCAAGAGAGTAAATAATACAATTTTCTAAATTTTATTTATAGAAATATATACATATATCCTATACCAAATTCAAATCCACTGTATTATTTTCTATTTAACATTTACATTGTTGGAATATTTTTCTACTCTTAAATTTCACAAATAAATATTAATTAAGTTTCCTTCTGTGTCTCGTAAGTTCCAGTAGGTACAGTAAATAATACAATTTTCTAAAATTTATTTATAGAGATATACACATATATTGTAATATATCAAACTCACCGTATTATTTCTTAATTAACCCTTTCATTGTCAAAACATATTTTTACCCTTAAATTTCGCAAATAGATGTAATTAAATTCTATAATCTATATCTAAAATCTATACTTTAAAATCTAGATCTCGTAAGTTCCAAGAGAGTAAATAATACAATTTTCTAAATTTCATTTATAGAAATATATACATATATCCTATATCCAATCCAAATACACTGTATTATTTTCTGTTTAACTCTTACATTGTCGGAATATTTTTCAACCCTTAAATTTCGCGAATAAATATAATTAAATTTCCTTCTACGTCTCGTAAGTTCCAAGAGAGTAAATAATACAATTTTCTAAATTTTATTTATAGAAATATATACATATATCCTATATCAAATCCAAATACACTGTATTATTTTCTGTTTAACTCTTACATTGTCGGAATATTTTTCTACCCTTAAATTTCGCAAATAAATGTAATTAAGTTTCCTTGTATGTCTCATAAGTTCCAAGAGAGTAAATAATTTTCTAAAATTTATTTATAGAGATATATACATATATTGTAATCTATCAAACCCACCGTATTATTTTCTAATTAACCCTTTCATTACCAGTGTCGACACAAATATAAATCGAACATTTTTCTATTCTTAAATGTCGCGAATAAACGTAATTAAATTTCGTTCAGTGACTCGTCAATCTCAAGAGAACAGATACTACAATTTCCTAAAATTTATTCATAGAAATATGAATATACATATATATCAAACCCACCGTATTATTTTCCAATTAACCCTTTCATTGCAATTGCAGATAATAAACGTAATTAAATTCAGTTCCATGACTGGTAAATTTCAAGAGAAATAAATAATATAATATCCTACTTATATCAAATCCAAATACACTGTATTATTTTCTGTTTAACTCTTACATTGTCGGAATATTTTTCAACCCTTAAATTTCGCGAATAAATATAATTAAATTTCCTTCTACGTCTCGTAAGTTCCAAGAGAGTAAATAATACAATTTTCTAAATTTTATTTATAGAAATATATACATATATCCTATATCAAATCCAAATACACTGTATTATTTTCTGTTTAACTCTTACATTGTCGGAATATTTTTCTACCCTTAAATTTCGCAAATAAATGTAATTAAGTTTCCTTGTATGTCTCATAAGTTCCAAGAGAGTAAATAATTTTCTAAAATTTATTTATAGAGATATATACATATATTGTAATCTATCAAACCCACCGTATTATTTTCTAATTAACCCTTTCATTACCAGTGTCGACACAAATATAAATCGAACATTTTTCTATTCTTAAATGTCGCGAATAAACGTAATTAAATTTCGTTCAGTGACTCGTCAATCTCAAGAGAACAGATACTACAATTTCCTAAAATTTATTCATAGAAATATGAATATACATATATATCAAACCCACCGTATTATTTTCCAATTAACCCTTTCATTGCAATTGCAGATAATAAACGTAATTAAATTCAGTTCCATGACTGGTAAATTTCAAGAGAAATAAATAATATAATATCCTACAATTTATTCCTACGTATACATCAAAATCACGGGTGTATTCGAGAAATATGGCGATGAAAGAGTGGATGTTAATGTTTATCCGTGGAAAAATATATGCACGCGGATTTATCTTCGTCATGACGCTTCAATTAATTCCTGCATATCATATGCAGCCTCGCATTAGAAATCAGGGGTTCCGGTGTCAAATTCACAGTACTCGAGGCGAGTTAGCAGGTATCCCTGCTTAATTACCCTTGACCCAGAGCCACGAGTAGAATTTCACCTTTCACGCGGCAATTAGCGATACTCGTCGACTTGGCGAATCCACTAGATACGTGGTCGATTAAACTCGCGTGATCGGAGGCAGCGTACTCGGGGCCCCGGCTGTTTCGAAATGGCCGGCCGGGGCACGGGCGAGGTGGTGGCGGCTGACGTCGGCCGAGGGAGAAACGGAGTCCCTCGTAAAAAATTCGTCAATGAGGCCCACCGTGCGTGGAAGCAGTTCGCCTTTACGCAACATCGTAACTCAGATTAAGCCGACACGGGAGTGCACGCGCTGCGGCCGACCACCTGTCGCATAATTTCCGATCTAAGTCCGCGTTCCCCTGGATCTACGAGGGCCCTGGATCGTGGCGACCGGTGAAAATTCGCGGAATCGTCTGATTTACAACGAGCGAACTGCGCCAGAAGCAGGGACGACTTACGAGTCGAGACGGCTGTTCAAAACAGTTGTAGATCTCCGGCTTGATAAATTCCAGCTGACGCTTTTATCCCCGTCCCTCTCCGCTCTCTCTCTCGTTTTCGATAGCTCGTCGTTGCCTCGCGCAGGTACACGAACAGGAACAGGAGAATCGAGTCGTTCTCGTTCTCGTCCAGGTTGACTCGGGTTCGATAGGACGAGGCTAGAGTAGCGACTTGACTTCTCACTTACCGATCCGCCGCGGTAGACCTTCTTCACCGGTTGTCTAAAATATGAAGCCTCGCGGACCCCTGTTGCTGGATCAAACGTTAATCCTGGGATTACTGTTTCTTAAGGTGGCCGGTTCGCGCTGTTATGAGTCGCAGTTTACGACTTGCTTTCCTCTGCACCTAGATCGCGCCACTACGCTCGGCTACCTCGCATTCCGGCTGGAAAAAGAGGCGCACGCGAAAGGTGGATAAAAATCGAAGAGGCGCAAGATCGTGCCAAGCGAGCACGCAAGTTTATCCCTCGATCTTCTATCCGGGCAACGGCGAGGAGACTCTGGTTCGTGCAACGTCGTTTCGAGATCTCCGGCCTGCCCCATTCCGATCCCTGTATCGTTCGAATGATTCGGCCAATCGGATCGGCCACGCCGGGGAAAAAATTCAATTTACCAGCTGTCCAGATTGACGAGGATGAGCCGAGGAGGAGATTTCGAGGCCGGCGTTTCGTGCGAATTCGCCACTCCGGGGCTGGACCTCTCCTGATCATCCTAGATAAAGGAGGAGCACTGCTCGGGATAATTTCAGGCCCGGCTTGCGTGAAACGCGCACGTCTTACAGACGTTCCCGATGTTCTTCGCGCACGTCAGATACGCCCAGCGCGAAGAATGGTCGGCGAATCGAAGGGACTGCCCCGGTCGGAGTTCTCTTTCATTCTATCAGAGTTTTCTGACGAAAGGGTCCTTTCAGTCCCAAGCGAGCATCCACCTGTGCGGATATTTGCTGCCGCGTGACGTACGATCGGTGATAGACGATTGACAGCGGTTAGGGTTGGGGACCGCGTAGAAATCGCGTAGATCGATGCAACCGGTGGAGGATTCGATGGTCATTTATGACTAAAGTGTCCTTGCAGTCTTAAATGATCATCCACCTACACAGATGTTTGCTACCGCGTGACGTCCGACCGGTGATAGACGATTGACAGCGGTTAGGGTACGAGATCGCGTAGAGACCGCGTAGATCGATGCAACCGGTGGAGGATTCGATGGACATTTATGACGAAAGTGTCCTTGCAGTCCCAAACGATCATCCACCTGCGCTGATATTTGCTGTCGCGTGACGTCGACCGGTGTTCGACGATTGACAGCGGTTAGGGTACGAGATCGCGTAGAGACCGCGTAGATCGATGCAACCGGTGGAGGATTCGATGGTCATTTATGACTAAAGTGTCCTTGCAGTCCCAAACGATCATCCACCTGCGCTGATACTTGCTGTCGCGTGACGTCGACCGGTGTTCGACGATTGACAGCGGTTAGGGTACAAGATCGCGTAGAGATCGCGTAGATGGATGGATTCGTTGTTTGAAGGATTCGATGGTCCCGCGATCAGTTCGATTTCGACGAGACGAGTGAATAGGATTCCTGTTCCAGTTCTTCCTAAGTGTACAGCCAGAGAAACTCGATAAGAATCTGTTAGTCGCAGCAGGTTCCTGCGTCCCGATACACAGTTCCTCTAACCCAGTTACAGTCTTGCCTCTACGTTCATCCAGTTGGCGGTACAAAGGAGGCCCGACTCCCGGCCATAGACCGTGGAATAATCTCGAGAAACGCTTTTCCTTTCCTTTTATCTCGCTTTACCGTTTGCTCGAACAATTTCCTCCGGAGAGTGCACACCGGTGTCCGAATCCGCCGGTTCGTTGAACCCTTGGAGGATGGAGGGGACAGAGGCGGTCTAGGAACAATCCTCGGTGCAGATTGCTCATCTCCGTGCGTGAAAACAGGCTGAAAGGGGTCGCGTTTCCTTAGGCCGGGGTGACAGCGGGTTTTTCATCGCGTCGCACGAAAATAACCTCTTTCTCTCTCTTTGTCCCGTTTCCCAGCTCCTTTGATGTCCGCAGCTGAAAAGAGTCCGCGTGTTCCTCGTTGCTGAAGCGGCTCGGCAAATTAGCAGCCCTTTTGTGCTGCCACTCGCTCGCTGGCAGCCGCTGAATTCGGTTTAAATCGCGCCGCCTCGCGCTCGTGCGTGAGCGGCTCAATCGAAATCCGCCGTTTGTTCTTCCGGGAAGATGTCCACGGTCGGCCGAAAAGGGCCGCGGGGAACAAACGACCCTGGATCGCGGTCCCTTCGATCGCGATATTTCCGTCAGGGTGTCTGGTCGTTGCTGCTTTTACGGATTCCCCGTTGCTTCCGGCCATCGCTCGCTCTTCGACACTTGGTCGACTGTCACGTTGGTCGTATATGACAGGTCTCGGTTTCTCCCGTGACGTCACGGTGGTCACACGTGACCGTCAATATAAATGGCGGATAGACGCGTGATTTCGGCGTGGCTGTCAAAGGGTTAATCCTCGCGCCAGGATGGCTGACGCGACGCCGACGTAGCTACGACCCACTGACGCAGCTGAGAAGACGATTCCTTTATGAAGCTTGAGAATTGGGACGTTTTGTTCTCCGTGGATAAGATAGACAGATAGGTTATCCGATTTGGAATATTCTTCCACGCGTCTCCTTTCCACCGCGATCTTCTCAGCGATGGCTCCGGCAGAAGAATCCCTCATTGTTCCCCGGCAGTTGCGCAATTATTACAGCAGAGAAGAAGGAAGACAATCGATCGTTACGCTTCGCACTGCGAATCGGAGTACTGGTTGGCCGAGTAGCCAGGAGAGTCACCTTTCGCTTCATCCAGCGAGCGCATCGTCCGCCGGTTCCTCCTCCGGCCACGATAACCAAACAAGCGATTAAGAAACCGTCCCACTCCATTCATATCCTCCCCCGGGAACGGTTCCCGGCTGAACGCGTAATTACCGAGCTGCAAATTAAAGCAATGCCCCATGAACAGGAACGAATTCGCCGAATCGACTTCGTTAACTCGCGCCATTGTCCCAGGAGGTAACGGGTCGGGAGTCAATTGACAGTGTGTTGCCCTCGAAAACTAGCGGAGAACGACAGGTTCGAGAAGCGGTAGCCGACGCGAGGTCGTTACCGGTATAAGCCTCTCGAATTAGACGTAGCACGGCCAATCAGCGCCCAGCCGCGTCGCCGGCTCCTCTAATTGCATCTAATTAGATTAGAGGCCCGTGTTGTAGCCCGGTGTTGATCAGGGTAAGCAGCAGGTCGGTCTGGCCTGGATCTTGGCCTCGAATTGGATTACCATTGCCGCTTTTAATCGACGCGATTGAGCAGAGCAAACACCGAGTGCACGTAGACTAGTCGGCGAGGAACGGCGTTAATTGAAAGCTCGAGGAGACTCGGTGGATAGGTAGGAGGCATATGCACGGAGCCGGCACTCTT